>NC_057406.1:42047755-42128288 GCF_019320065.1 Cervus canadensis | reverse complement strand
TGCCCATAGCAGATGAATGGATAAGGAAGCTGTGGTACATATACACCATGGAATATTACTCAGCCATTAAAAAGAATTCATTTGAATCAGTTCTAATGAGATGGATGAAACTGGAGCCCATTATACAGAGTGAAGTAAGCCAGAAAGATAAAAGAACATTACAGCATACTAACACATATATATGGAATTTAGAAAGATGGTAATGATAACCCTATATGCAAAACAGAAAAAGAGACACAGATGTACAGAGGACGAAGACGTTGAACTGCTGGGTGGGGTAGAGTGAGGGTGGAGGTTCTGGGCGGGAGTGAGAACAGCATGTAATTCTATGGTGAAAAGTCACCAGCCCAGGTGGGATTGCATGAGACAAGTGCTCGGGCCTGGTGCACTGGGAAGACCCAGAATCGGGTGGAGAGGGAGGTGGGAGGGGGGATCGGGATGGAGAATACGCGTAAATCTATGGCTGATTCATATCAATGTATGACAAAACCCACTGAAAAAATAAATAAATAAAGGAGAAATTGAAAAAAAAAATCCAGAAAAAATATATAAGTGGGGCTTGAAATATATGAAGATTATGAAGCAAATCATAGGCTTCCTTCATTTCAAAATTGTAGTTAATAATCAGGAAGCATATTGATGTTATATTTTTTCTCTTTTACTCGTTATAGTGCTAAAAATAAACTACAAAATATAAAATATGATCACACATTCCTCATCAATGGGATATAAATGGAAAATATAATCAATGTAGCTTTAGCCTCAATTGAAACATGAAGTAAAAATTAGTGTCTGTATATCATAGCATGTTAAAATTAATTTTTATTCTTATAATTAAGAAGCAATAAAAACTTAAAATTATTTCTATTTCTGAATGGATTTGCATCAGCAGCAGATTGAGAATTAAACCAGAACCATTTTATCTCACTAATTACAGAAATATAAAATAAAACTACCAATCATTTTCCTATCAGGTCAATGAAAATAAAAATAAAATAGTATTTCTCTGAAATTGTAGGAACTGGTAAGCTTATATAATGTTTTTATTAGTGAGTCTGAGTTCTGTTTTGAAATATCTGTTGTTGTTGTTCAGTTGTTAAGTCATGTTTGACTTTGAGAACCAGTGAACTAAGGCACATCAGGCTTCTCTGTCCATCATTATCTCCCTAAGTGTGTTTAAACTCATGTCCACTGAGCCAGTGATGCCATCCAACCATCTCATCCTCCGTCACCCCCTTCTCCTCTTGCCCTCAATTTTTCCCAACATCAGGGTCTTTTCCAATGAGTCAGCTCTTCACATCAGGTGGCCAAAGTATTGGAGCTTCAGCTTCAGCATCAGTTCTTCCAATAAATATTCAGGGGGGATTTCCTTTAGGACTGACTGGTTTGATCTTCTTGCTGTCCAAGGGGCTCTCAAGAGTCTTCTCCAATACCACAGGTCTGAAGCATCAATTCTTCAGCGATCAGCCTTTATGGTTCAGCACTCACGGCCCAACTCTCATGGTCCAGCTCATCCCAATAAAGTGAAATCTGATCCTGTTTCCACATTTCCCCCATCTATTTGCCATGAAGTGATAGGATCTAGTTTTTATGTTGAGTTTTAAGCCGGCTTTTTCACTCTCCTCTTTCACTTTCATGAAGAGGTTCTTTAGTTCTTTAGTTCCTCTTCACTTTCTGCCATTAAAGTGGTATCATCTGCATACCTGAGGTTGTTGATATTTCTCCCAAAGATCTCAATTCCAGCTTGTGATTCATCTAGCCTGGCATTTTATGTGATGTACTCTTCATATAAGTTAAATAAGAAACATAGCAATGTACAGCTTTGTTGTACTTTCCCAATTTTGAACTGGTCAGTTTTTCCACACATGTGGGTTTCCCTGGTGGTTCAGTATAAAGAATCTGCCTGCATGCAGGAGCCCCAGGAGATACAGATTCAATCCCTGGGTTGGGAAGATCCCCTGCAGGAGGGCATGGCAACCTACTCCAGTATTCTTGTCTGGAGAATCCCATGGGCAGAGGAGCCTGGCAGGCTACAGTCAATAGGGTTTCAGAGTCGGACACAACTGATGTGACATAGCATGCACAAATACATGGAGTTGTTCCATGTCCAGTTCTAACTGTTTCTTCTTGACCTGCAAACGGGTTTCTCAGGAGACAGGTAAGGTGGTCTGGTATACCCATATCTTTAAGAATTCTCCACAGTTTGTTGTGATCCACACTGTCAAAGTCTTTAGTCAATGAAGCAGAAGTAGATGTTTTTCTGGAACCCCCTTGCTTTCTCCACCATCCAACAAATGTTGGCAATTTGATCTCTGGTTCCTCTGCCTTTTGTAAATTCAGCTTGAACATCTGGATTTTAACAGTTCACATATGTTGAAGCCTGACTTGGAGAATTTTGAGCATTACTTTGCTAGCATGTGAGATGAGTGCAATTGTGCAGTAATTTGAACATTCTTTGATATTACCCTTCTTTAGGATTGGAATGAAATCGGACCTTTTCCAGCCCTATGGCCACTGCCGAGTTTTCCAAATTGGCTGATATATTGAGTGTAGCACTTTAACAGCAATGATATCTTTTAGGGTTTTAAAAAAACCTAAAAGCTGGAATTCCATCACCTCCACTAACTTTGTTCATAGTAAGGCTCACTTTACTTCCCACTCCAGGATTTCTGGCTCTACATGAGTGACCATACCACAGTGCTTCTCTGGGTCATTAACACCTTTCTGAGCATTCTTGCCATTTCTTCTTAATCTTCTGCTTCTATTAAGTCCTTACCATTTCTGTCCTTTATTGTGCCCATTCTTGTATGAAATATTACCTTTATATCTCTAATTTCTTAGAGAGACTTCTCATCTTTCCCATTCCACTATTTCCTCCTATTTATTTGAATCATTCATTTAAGAAGGCCTTCTTGTCTCACCTTGTTATTTTCTGGAATTCTACATTCAGTTGGGTATATCTTTCCCTTTCTCCTTTGCCCTTCACTTCTGTTCTTTCCTGAGCTATTTGTAAAGCCTCCTCAGACAACCACTTTGCCTTCTTGCATTTCTTTTTCTCTGAAATAGTTTGGTCACTGCCTCCTGTACAGTGTTACAAATCTCTGCCTTATTCAGGCACTCTATCAGATATACTCCCTTGAATCTATTTGTTACCTCCACTGTATATCACAAGGGATTTGACTTAGGTCATACGATGAATGACTAACACTTTCACTGAATGATCTAGTGGTTTTCCTTACATTCTTCCATTTAAGCTTGAATTTTGCAATAAGGAGCTCATGATTTGGGCCAACTCCAGGTCTTGTTTTAGCTGACTGTATATAGCTTTCCATTTTCAACTGCAAAGAACATAATTGATCTGATTTTCATATTGACCACCTGGTGATGTCCATGTCTCTTGGTATGTTGGAAGATGGTGTTTGCTATGACCAGTGTGTTCTCTTGGAAAAATCCTGTTAAACTTTGTCCTGCTTCATTTTGTACTCATAGGCCTAACTTCCTGGTTATTCTGTGTATCGCTTGACTTCCTACTTTTGCATTCCAATCCGATATAATGAAAAGGACATCTTTTGCTTTTTGTTCTAGAAGGTGTGGTAGGTTTTCATAGAACCAGTCAGCTTCAACTTCTTCACCATTAGTGGTTGGGGCACAGACTTGGATTACTGTGATATTGAATAATTTGTCTTGGAAACGAACTGAGATAATTTTGTCTGAGCTTGCACCCAAGTACGGCATTTCAGAATATTTTGTTGACTATGAGGGCTACTCCACTTCTTCTAAGGGATTCTTGCCCACAGTAGTAGATATAATGATCATCTGAATTAAATTTTCCTATCCCTGTCCATTTCAGTTCACTAATTCCTAAGATATCAATGTTCACTCTTTCCATCTCCTATTTGACCACTTCCAATTTACCTTGATTCATGGAGCTAACATTCCAGGTTCCTATGCAATATTGTTCTTTATAGCATTGGACTTTACTTCCATCACCAGGCGCATCCATAACTGAGTATCATTTCTGCTTTGGCCCTGCTGCTTTATTCTTCCTGGAGCTATTAGTAATTGTTCTCTGCTCTTCCCCAGTAGCATATTGGACACCTTTTGATCTTGGGGGCTCATGTTATGGTGTCATATCTTTTTGCCTTTTCATACTGTTCATGGGATTCTCAAGGCAAGAATACTGGAGTGGGTTATCATTTCCTCCTCCAGTGAAATTCTATATTTTATTCTATATTTAAAATTCTATACTTTATGATTACTTAAGAGATATTTTTGTTTATTAGTGCTTGAAATGGACCGGGTCACACCAAACTGAGGTTACTGGTTGCTTTTGAGGAGTGGTGTGTCCTCCTGGGTTTACAATGGTGATTAAAAGAAATTAGATTTGTTCTTTAGTGTGCTAGGGCTTCCATAACCAAGTACTACAATGGGTCACTTAAGGAACAGAAAGTTACTCCTCAGAGTTTTGAAAACTAGAAGTCTCAGATAAGTTGTCAGGAGGGTTGATTTCTTCTGAGTCCTCTCCCCATTGGCTTCTTGATGGCTACCTTCCCCCTGGGTCCTTATATGGTCTTCCTTCTATGACTGTCTTTATCTTAATCTCCTCATCTTATAAGAACCTCAGATATATTGTGCTAGGGCTCATTCATATGACCTCATTTTGCCTTAGTTACTAATTTAAGAGGCACATCTCCAAATACAGTCATATTCTGAGGTCCTGAGTGTTAGGACATTAACATATGAATTTGGAGGTGGTGGAGGGACAGACACAATTCAGTCTATGTTTTATCCTTAACATCTTTTATTTAAAACAGAGAAACAAAAGAAATTAAGAGTTATACTTGACACTGATGCTAAACAAAGTTGTGAAATAAAAGTATATGGTTATCTAAGTCTAGAAAAGTTCTTCGTGGGATATCTATTTACTCTTCCAAACTTTAAGAGTGCTACAGCACCAGAATGCTAACATTTGTAATTTTAGGAAGGTGAAAATGGAAGTTGGTAGAGGGATATTCTTAACATGTTTCAATGGATTTTACTTTTTGAAATAGTTGTCAATGTACAGAAACATTTGGGAAGACAGTACAGAGTTTCCATATTCCCCACACTCAGTTGCTCCTATTATTAACATTTTACATTAGTATGTGAAACACTAATGTATTTGGTTACAGTTGCCGAGCTAGTATTGATACATCGTTAACTGAAGTCCCTACTTTATTCAGATTTACTTTTTCATAATGTTCTTTCTTTCTTTATTTTTTTTATTCCAGGAGTCTATCTAGGATAATTCCATCTAGATTCAGTTCAGTTCAGTTCAGTCCCTCAGTCGTGTCCGACTCTTTGCAACCCCATGAACCGCAGCATGCCAGCCCTCCCTGTCCATCACCAATCCCCAGAGTTCACCCAAACCCGTGTCCATAGAGTCGGTGATGCCATACAAGCATCTCATCCTCTATCGTCCCCTTCTCCTCCTGCCCTCAGTCTTTCCCAGCAACAGGGTCTTTTCAAATGAGTCAGCTATTCACATCAGGTGGCCAAGTATTGGAGTTTCAGCTTCAACATCAGTCTTGCCAATGAACACCCAGGACTGATCTCCTTTAGGATGGACTGGTTGGATCTCCTTGCAGTCCAAGGAACTCTCAAGAATTTTCTTCAACACCACAATTCAAAAGCATCAATTCTTCTGCACTCAGCTTTCTTTATAGTCAAACTCCCATATCCATACATGAACACTGGAAAAACCATAGCCTTGATTAGATGGACCTTAGTTGGCAAAGTAATGTCTCTGCCCTTTAATATGTTGTCTAGATTGGTCATCACTTTCCTTCCAAGGAGGAAGCGTCTTTTAATTTCATGGCTGCAGTCACCATTTGTACTGATTTTGGAGCCCAAAAAAATAAAGTCAGCCACTGTTTCCACTGTTTCCCCATCTATTTCCCATGAAGTGATGGGACCAGATGCCATGATCTTAGTTTTATGAATGTTGAGCTTTAAGCCAAGTTTTTCACTCTCCTTTTTCACTTCCATCAAGAGGCTCTTTAGTTCTTCTTCACTTTCAGCCATAAGGATGATGTCATCTGCATATCTGAGGTTATTTATATTTCTCCTGGCAATCTTGATTCCAGCTTGTGCTTCTTCCAGCCCAGCATTTCTCATGATGTAGTCTGCATATAAGTTAAATAAGCAGGGTGACAATATACAGCCTTGACGGACTCCTTTTCCTATCTGGAACCAGTCTTTTGTTCCACGTCCAGTTCTAGCTGTTGCTTGCTGACCTGCATACAGGTTTCTCAAGAGGCAGGTCAGGTGGTCTGGTATTCCCATCTCTTTCAGAATCTTCCACTGTTTATTGTGATCCACACAATCAAAGGCTTTGGCATAGTCAATAAAGCAGAAATAGATGTTTTTCTGGAACTCTCTTGCTTTTTCGATGATCCAGCAGATGTTGGCAATTTGATCTCTGGTTCCTCTGCCTTTTCTAAAACCAGCTTGAACATCTGGACAAGAGTGAACATCGACATTCTAGGAATGAGTAAACTAAGATGGACTGGAATGGGTGAATTTAACTCAGATGACCATTATATCTACTACTGTGGACAGGAATCCCTTGGAAGAAATGGAGTAGCCATCATAGTCAACAAAACAGTCTGAAATGCAGTACTTGGATACAATCTCAAAATGACAGAATGATCTCTGTTCGTTTCCAAGGCAAACCGTTCAATATCATGGTAATCCAAGCCTATGCCCCGACCAGTAATGTTGAAGAAACTGAAGTTGAACAGTTCGATGAAGATCTACAAGACCTTCTAGAACTAACACCCAAAAAAGATGTCCTTTTCATTATAGGGGACTGGAATGCAAAAGTAGGAAATAGAAACACCTGGAGTAACAGGCAAGTTTGGTCTTGTAGTACAGAATGAAGCAGGACAAAAGCTAAGAGAGTTTTGCCAAGAGAACACACTGGTCATAGCAAACACCCTCTTCCAACAACACAAGAGAAGACTCTACACATGGACATCATCAGATGGTTGACACTGAAATCAGATTGATTATATTCTTTGCACCCAAAGATGGAGAAGCTCTCTACAGTCAGCAAAAACAAGACCGGGAGCTGACTGTGGCTCAGATCATGAACTCCTTATTGCCAAATTCAGACTTAAATTGAAGAAAGTAGGGAAAACCACTAGACCATTCAGGTATGACCTAAATCAAATCCCTTATGACTATACAGTGGAAGTGAGAAATAGATTTAAGGGACTAGATCTGATAGACAGAGTGCCTGATGAACTATGGATGGAGGTTCGTGACATTGTACAGGAGACAGGGATCAAGAGCACCACCAAGAAAAAGAAATCCGAAAAAGCAAAATGGCTGTCTGAAGAGGCCTTACAAATAGCTGTGAAAAGAGGGGAAGCAAAAAGCAAAGGAGAAAAGGAAAGATATTCCCATTTGAATGCAGAGTTACAAAGAATAGCAAGGAGAGATAAAAAAAAGCCTTCCTCGGTGATCAATGCAAAGAAATAGAGGAAAATAGTAAAATGGGAAAGACTAGAAATCTTTTCAAGAAAATTAGAGATACCAAGGGAACATTTCAGGCAAAGATAGGCACAATAAAGGACAGAAATGATAGGGAACTAACAGAAGCAGAAGATATTAAGAAGAGGTGGCAGGAACACACAGAAGAACTGTACAAAAAAGATCTTCACATCCCAGATAATCACGATGGTGTGATCACTCACCTAGAGCCAGACATCCTGGAATGTGAAGTCAAGTGGACCTTAGGAAGCATCACTGCAAACAAAGCTAGTGGAGATGATAGAATTCCAGTTGAGCTATTTCAAATCCTGAAAGATGATGCTGTGAAAGTGCTTCCTCAATATGCCAGCAAATTTGGAAAACTCAGCAGTGGCCACAGAACTGGAAAAGGTCAGGTTTAATTCCAATCCCAAAGAAAGGCAATGCCAAAGAATGCTCAAACTACTGCACAATTGCATTCATCTCACACGCTAGTAAAATAGTGCTTAAAATTCTCCAAGCCAGGTTTCAATAATACATGAACCACAAACTTCCAGATGTTCAAGCTGGTTTTAGAAAAAGCAGAGGAACCAGAGATCAAATTGTCATCTAAATTACCATATCACATTCAATTATCATGTCTCCTTAGTCTCTTTGGGTTATGACAGTATAACAGTTTCTCAGACTTCCTTTTTTTTTACAACATTGGGTTTTGAAGAGTACTGGTCAGGTGTTCTGTAGAATGTCCCTATACTTGAAAATTCATATTTTTTTTCATGATTAGATCTGGGTTATTAATTTGGGAAAGAGGATCACAGAAGTAAAGTCCCATGTTCATCATATCATATCAAGGCTATTGACATGATTTGTTACTGTTGATGTTCCCCTTGATCATCTGGATGAGGTGGTATTTTTCAGATGTCACCTGTGTAAAATTATACCACTTTGCCCCTTTTCATACAAAAGGTACTTATTAGGTACTCACTAGGAGGAAGTACTCTTTAGGAGGAAGTCACTTTGTACATCCCACAGTTAAGGAGTGGAGAGCTGTTTTCCACTTCCTTGAGGGCTGAGTATCTACGTAAACTCCCTGGCATGATTTTGCATGAGAGATTTGTGACTTCTCTCCCATTTATTTATTTATATAATCTTATTAACTTTTTATTGTATTCCTTTTATTTTACACATATATTAATTTTGTAATTATTTTAAAATAAGAATATTTTAAAATTCCTTAGCAAATTATTAACCAATTTTGGACTTCAGAAGTTAGGAACACTCAAGCTTATTAGGAAGGACCTATGGAGTTTGAAGAGGAGTTTCGCAGGTAGCGCAGTGGTAAAGAATTAACTGCCTGCTAATGCAGGAAGTGCAAAAGATGCATGCTGGTTTGATTCCTGGGTTGGGAAGATCCCTGGAGTAGGAAATGGCAACCTGCTCCAGTATTCTTTCCTGGAAAATTCCATGAACAAAGCCTGGTGGGTCCATGGAGACACAAAGAGTCCAACATGACTGAGTGAGTACATACACACACATAGAGTTTGAAAATACAACACATTGTGTACTCATTCTCTGTTAGTAATGTGTCCCAGGTGGTGCTAGTGGTAAAGATGCTGCTTTCCAGTGCAAGAGACATAAGAGACATGAGTTCAATCCCTGGGTTGGGAAGGTTTCCAGGAGAAGGGCATGGCAACCCACTCCTGTATTCTTGCCTGGAGAATCCTATGGACAGAGGAGCCTGGCAGGCTACGATCCATAGGGTCACAAACAGTCAGACATGGCTGAAGCTGCTTAGCACACACACATTCTCATTTAGACCATAGAAAGCAGCTTATACAAATATTTAACATTACTACTGTTTAGAGAATAAGAAGGTTGCATCTGCAGATCAAAGATGAAGCCAACAGAAGGCTTTCTTGTTGTATACAGTCTCAGAGCATGTTACGCTTCATGACTTCAAGGTAGGTTGCAAGGAGCTAACCTTCATTTTGCAAACTCTTGGACAACCTTGTACTATACTTGGAAATGATATGTATTTATCATGCTCTTCTTGTATACAACTGGAAACTTCCTGGGATAGAATTTTTCAATTGTTTCCTTTGAATATATATATATGTAATATATATATATGTAATTGAAGTATAATTGTTTTGCAATATTATGTTAGTTTCCTCTGTACAATGAAGTGAATGAGCTATATGTAAACATACAAATTTCCCCTCCCTCTTGGACCTCCTTCCCACCTCTCTCCTTCCCACCTCCCCCCATCCCACCCATCTATGTCATCAGTGGTATAGATGAACCTATTTCCAGTGCAGGAATGAGATGCAAACATAGAGAACAAACATAATTATTAATATTTCCTCCCTACAAAAGTACTTAAAAGTAAATTTTTGAAACTCTAAATCAGCATACTATTAATAATAACCTTAATATCACATTATCCCCCAATTACTGCTCTATTATATACATTATCAATAATTTAATATTTCTCCTACATTGTAATTTTTTTCCAGATATTTCAGTCAGCCTGTTAGCAGTTGTTGTCAGCTTTTGTGGCCTGGCCTTGTTGGTTGTTTCACTTTTTGTCTTCTGGAAGTTATGCTGGCCTTTCTGGAAGAGCAAACCCATGACTTCCAATGTCAGTACCCTTCCACAGAGCATGTCAAGTGCTCCCACTGAAGTTTTTGAGACTGAAGAGAAAAAAGAGATTAAAGAAAATGGAGAACCAGAACTAAAAGTTATTGAGCCTGCAATAAAAATCAGCCACACTTCCCCTGATATCCCAGCCGAAGTCCAAACTGCTGTAAAAGAACCTTTAGTTAAACATGCACGTGTGCAAAGACAAACAACTGAGCCTACATCTTCATCCCGGTAAGGAAAGATCAAATAAACAAAACTATTTGGGCTGTGTGTCTGTCTGTATTTGTGTGTGTTGTATGTGATTTTCTGAGGGAAAAAAAACTGAGGTGGGAAAGGAGAAAAGACAAACAAGAGAAATGAGAAAGACAGAGAAAAATAAATAATAGAGTAAGGAGGGAATTGATAGGATAGAATAAATAGGGATGAAGAGAAAGAAATTGAGGACAAAGTCAGACAAGAGAGTGGTACCACAAAAGGCAGAGGTTTCATTAAAATAATCTAATTAGATATTTATTTACTTGCTTTTTCCTTTGAAATATTTTTGGTTGATTTCCAGTCTTTCAATTTAGTTTAATACAACCAATAAATATCAAGAAATCAGCCATTTGCCTTGTGTTCCATTAAATCATCTACAAGTTCACAATCAAAACCAAGTAACAGAGGCTAATGTTTAGTTTACACTTGTTTAACACCTATACCATAAACTGCTAGAAAATTTCATAGCTTATTGGAACTCATAGACCAAACTATTATGGGAAATTCCACAACAGCTTTGGTGAGTATCATGAGCATAGCAAGAGTGTACATGAAGGAAAGGCAGAGGGAAACCTCCTTAAAGGGATACATTTTAAGGAGGTAAAATTTAATTCAGCCTGGAAAAATCAGCAAAAGTTTACTTGAATAAAAACAATTTGCTATAGTGTATTTCAAATTGTGTTAACTGTAAATGGGAAAAAGATTCTTATGAAAAGATGTTTTTCTACTAAGTATGGTCTTCAATCTTTAACATGAAAAACCAACATGTTATTGTAATAGTAGCACTGTTTCTGATAATAACAGTCTAATAGTAGCAGTGTTTCTCTGATTCCCAGATGTAACAACTAGTTTTACCCTAGGGACACGGTAAAAAGCATGGGGGTAAGTGATGTTTTCTGCTAAACAATTGACTTCCTAAAATTGCCTTCCTATCTCTCTAAATCAAAGATGCATTCATGCTTTCTGACATGACATACTTTTTGTGGATTTGGAAATCTATCAAGTTGAAAAACAACAAGGGTCATGTTTGCTACTAGGATTGAAAGAATATTCAATATATCTTTTGTAAAATTTTAAAAAAGGATTGTATCTATAAATAAACCATCTTCTTTCTGAGATAAAATCCAGTGAGATAAGTAAGAATAATTGTTACTTCAGGGATGAGGAACTTTGGGGTAAGGAGGATGGATGGAAGTGTTATACTTTTCAAGCTATTTAAATTTTATAACCTAGATGTGCTTCGTGTTGACAGGTTTTCCTGAGCCCTGCATTCATTCACTTTTATGATCCAGTATGCATTAATTTAAATTTATCCATGGATAGTTAACTCTAAAATAATTATTCCATATGCTTCTTCTTTATATTTATAGGAAAAATGCTTTAAAATTATTTCATGTGGTTATTTGATTATCATTACTATCAAAACTTCAAACTGTGGCCAAATATGATATTTAATAAAGCCTTAACATACTCAGAAATTTCAAGGTAAAAATATTCAATTAATCTACAAGATATTTTTAAAAAATATTGATACTCTCTGTGACTATATATCAACTTAGTGTTCAGAATTATTCAAATCTTTTAGTGGATAAGTGCACCCCACGTAAGGACACTCAATTAATGAAGATAATTTGGGCTTCTCAGGTGATAATCTGCCTACCAATGCAGGAGACACAGAAATCGTGGGTTTATACCCTGGGTCAGGAAAATGTCTTGGAGGATGAAATGACAACCCACTCCAGTGTTCTTGCCTGGAAAATTCCATGGACAGAGTAGCCTGGCAGGTTGCAGTCCATGGGGTTGCAAAGAGTTAGACACAACTGAATGACTGAGGATGTACAATAAGAAAAACTTGCCTTTCTTTGCTCAATTTTTTTTTAAAACCTCAGAATAATAAAACACTATCTCCAAAATATTATCTGTTGAATGTAAACAGACAACTTATCCAATTATCACTAGCTTCCCTGGTAGCTCAGACAGTAAAGCGTCTGCCTACAATGTGGGAGACCCGGATTCGATCCCTGGGTCAGGAAGATCCCCCTGGAGAAGGAAATGGCAACCCACTCCAGTATTCTTGCCTGGAAAATCCCATGGACTGAGGTTCCTGGTAGGCTACAGTCCATGGGGTCACAAAGAGTCGGACACGACTGAGCGACTTCACTTCACTTCACTTCTGGGGAGAATGAAAGAATACATACTGAGAACACAAGTTTGAAGAATTGGCTTTGGATGCAGAATTGCTGTCTAAAAATAAAATACAGCAAAGAGTGAAAACACGTCATTTTAGCACTAAATTTTTCAGTCAGTCAGTCACCCAGTCATATCTGACTCTTTGTGACCCCATGAACTGAAGCCAATGAGGCTCCTGTCCATGGAATATTCCATGGAATTGTCCATGGAATACTAGAGTGGGTTGTCATTTCATACTCCAGGAATTTCTCAGTAATTATATGAAATCAAATCAGAAAAAAATCCTTTTTTCTATTAATCCAAAAAACATAAAGATGGCATTGTATGTATGTCTCATATTTTTTCAAGAGAAAAAGTATAATACAGATTCATAGTTTTTCTATAAGTTTGATATCATTGGCCTGTTTGAATTTCCTGGTTTATGAATGGTTGGGGAAGGAAGAAAATGAAATATCATTTTTGAGTGCTTGCAGTTTAATCACCATGCCAGCATCCTTCCTGCTAATCCTCTGCCAGCCTGTATGAAGTTAATATTATTAATTATCCCTATTACTTGTGAGTTAACTGAAACCCAGAGAGATTTTAAAAATTTCCTAAAGAAATGCAGCTGGTGAATATTAGAACTCACATTTATCCAGATTGATGGAACACATTTTTAGTGTTACAGCCAAGGAGATATTTTTTTTTCACAATCAAAGATGTTACAAACAAGGACCTGCTATACAGCAGGTTATCTTGATTGCTTTTTCATTCATCCAGTAGTCTTATTAATAGATATAGTCAGTAGATATAACTTTTAAGTATAGTTAGGGTATTCTGCATACTCTGTCTGATCTGCAACTCTAGGGAACTGAAAAAAACATCCACAACATAATGCAGAAAGATAAGAAACATAAGAAATCACAATACTCAAAATTACAAGCACATACTGTGTGGTGGAAAATGTGGATTTAAGAGAACAGAAAAATCATTACCAGCTGAGGCATGGATCTGAGGCCAAAGGAAACTAGAAATTCACATAAATGGCAATTTGAAGAGGGTATGCATTCCATATGGAAACATTTTATATGGAAAGACACAGAGTAGGAAATCTTGCTATGAAAACATCAGGTAAGTTACCTTGATCAGAAAATAGAGGTCAACTGAGGAATAATTGAAGATAAAATCAGTTGGATTTAAAGTCTGAGAAGGGCTTGAAATCCCTGAGAAGGGACAAAATGTTCAAGGTCTGTCCTGTCAAAAATATTTGTGTCAGAAGTCTCTTGGTTAAAGAGCTGTGTTTAGTAAAATTAATTTGACAACAGTTTGTAGGACAGGCTGTAGAAAAAGATATCTATTTTGAAAGTAATATAGTAGTTCAGGCATGATAAAAATCAGGAAGTTGCAAACAACAACAAAAGGAAAACTGAGAAAAGTTATAAAGGAAGAATCTAAAATTTAATAAAAAATATTGTGACACTTCTATCATTCCAAGTCTATTCCAATCCTAGACTAAAAGCTTGACATTCAAACTTTTGATGTTTGATGTTTTGATGTCTGATGATGTCAAGCTGCCATTTTAATGTTTTAGGTCCATATTTCCCCACACATATAGCTCTGCCTTCTTAGGCAGAAAACCTGCTGATATCAATTCTGCATTGCTCTTGACACCTAGACAAAGCACTGTAGAAATTCAGGATATATTTGTTGAATTTAAAAAATCAGTACGTGAATTTGATGACTTCATCTTATCTATCCAAATGGGTCTTTCATGGTTATCAGTTAGAAAGATGCTTGGTCTTTTTATCATCCTCCTGTAGATCTCAACTGTATTCTTCTGTGCTCGTCTCCCTTATCTAGAATGAAAAACTCTTTTATTCACTATAAGATCTTTAAGGAAATAAATCTTTTTCTATCCGATTATCAGTTATTGTCCTTTAAAGTCATATCTACAGTCTAGCAATTGTTTATTGTCTTGATGTTAATCTCTAGCTGATTAATATATCTAATAGGATAACTTTTCAGAGAACCAGTGTGTATATAACCTACTTTAATGTGCTCTTTTTCCCATCATTGAAAAACACTGAGAGTGTTAGTTGCTCGATCATGTCTGACTCTCTATGACCCCATGGACTGTAGCCTGCCAGGCTCCTCTGTTTGTGGAGTTCTTCAGGAAAGTATACTGGAGTGGGTATCCATTCCCTTCTCCAGAGGATCTTCCCAACCCGGTGACTGAACTCAGGACTCCTGCATTGCAGGTGGATCTTTACCATCTGAGTCACCAGGGGAGATCCAATTTCCATCACTGGGTAAGTGCATAATAAGCATCAAGTGAATGATTTTGATTGATTATCTCTCCACTTTGCTCTGTTAAGGACATCATCAGCTGGTGAGATAATAAGTGCTAATATTCAGAGGAGATTAATGATGGCTAAACCTAGGTCAACTCCCTAGGATTAGTATAAGGAACAATTTTCTGTGCATTCATTACTATTGTGAAATGAGGTGAACTGTAAGTGGCAAAATAATTTGTTGAGGATGAGAAATTATGTTGGTTAATCACTGTTAGAGAGGATTCTAAGTACCTACTGAAAATAATTAAAGAAATCATTGACTTATATGTACTGATGCATTTACATTAGCCATGGTTTCTTAGAAAAGCAATTCTTAAAGTCATCACAAATAAAGTTAGAAAGAACACTCAGAAATAAATTATGTAAAAATATTTAAAAAATATATAAAACTGGATTTCATAGTTTTCTTTAAGAGACTTTTTAAAAATGAAATCCTTCTCAAAATATAGCAAAAGTTGCAATTTTCATCCCAAGATACTGAACAGAGTGGGAAACAAGATGTTACACAAATGAAGAATTTAGAAGATATTTAACTAGCTAGGATATCACGACCAGAACTATAGGAGAACCTCAAATCTGTTGTTGTTCACTCACTCAGTGTGCTCAACCCTTTGTGACTCCATGGACTGAAGCACATCAGACTTCCCTGTCCTTCACTATCTCACGGAGTTTACTCAAACTCATGTCCATTGAATTGATGACGCCATCCAACTATTTCATTGTCTGTCACCCCCTTCTCCTCCTGCCCTCAACATTTCCCAGCATCAGAGTCTTTTTCAATAAGTCAGCTCTTTGGAATCAGGTGTCAAAATATGGGAGGAAGCTTCAGTTTCAGCATCAGTCCTTCCAATGAAAATTCAGGCTGGATTTACTTTCTAATTGTCTGGTTTGATAGCCTTGCTGTTCAAAGGACCCTCAAGAGTCTTCTCCAGCACCATAGTTCTAAAAGCATCAATTCTTTGGTGCTCAGCCTCCTTTATGGTCTAACTCTTATACCCATATATGACTCCTGGAGAAATCACAGCTTTGACTATACAAACCATTGTCAACAAAGTGATGTCTCTACTTTTAAATACGCAGTCTAGGTTTGTCAAAGCTTTTCTTCAAAGGAGCAAGCATCTTTGAACTTCATGGGTGCAGTCACCATCTGCAGTGATTTTGGAGCCAAATAAAATTAAGTCTGTCATTGTTTCTGCTTTTTCCCCACCTATTTGTCATGCTCAGTGGTAAAGAATCCATCTGCAATGAAGGAGACCGGGGTTCAATCCCTGGGTTAGGAAGATCCTCTGGAGAAGGAAATGACAACCCACTCCAGTATTCTTGCCTGGAGAATCCCATGGACCCAAGAGCCAGGCGGGCTGCAAAGAGGGTTGCAAAGAGTCAGACACAACTGAAGCAACTTCTCAAGCACACACAATGGGACTGGATACCATGATCTTTGTTTTTTGAGTGTTGAGTTTTAAGCCAGTTTTTTCACTCTCCTCTTTCACCTTCATCAAGAGATTCTTTAGTTCCTCTTTGCTTTCTGCCATTAGGGTAGTGTCATATGCATATCTGAGGTTATTGGTATTTCTCCTGGCAGTCTCGATTCCAACTTGTGATTCTTCCAGCCCAGTATTTTGCATGAAGTGCTCTTCATATAAGCTAAATAAGCCATATCTAGCTCCTTGAAATAATAATTCATAAAATATACTGTACAGATGCTTGAAGTGGTTGGTTAAATAATCTCCTTTAGGAAACATATGCTTTTGGTATATAATCTAACTTTTGAAATGGAGTGGCTCTTTGAACCAAGGTCAGAGATAAAACCTTATAAGGTATAAAAACTAGGAGATTTTGCTTAAAAACACTGATAAATATTATCTCCTCTTTATAAGCACCGATTATAAATTGGTTAGGGCTTCCCTGGTAGCTCAGCTGATAAAGAATCTGATTGTAATGCAGGAGACTCTGGTTTGATTCCTGGGTCAGGAGGATCTTCTGGAGAAGGGATTGGTACCCACTCCAGGATTCTTGGGCTTCCCTGGTGGCTCAGAAGGTAAAGAATCTGCCTGCAATGAGGGAGACCTCAGTTCAGTCCCTGGGTTGGGAAGATCTTCTGGAGGAGAGCATGGCAACCCACTCCAGTATTCTTGCCTGGAGAATTGCTATGGATAGAGGAGCCTGGGGGCTACAGTCAGTGGGGTTGCAAAGAGTCAGATGTGACTGAGTGACTAAGCACAGCGCAGCACATAAATTGGTTAGGCACTCTTATTCATAGTATAAGTAATTCTTGGGAAGTTGACTTTTATTAGTCATAAGATCTTTTAGTAATCATTTCATACAAACTCCAACAGATATTTCCTGAATCCCAGCTTGTGATTATTATGAAATTCATGAAAAGATTAATAAAACTTATTTTCTGCTATTATAAAGAATACTAGTAGAAGGGTTGGGGATTGGTAGATAAATCTGAAGGTAGGATATTTCAATACACTCTTTGCAGTATGCTCAAGGAGTTGTGAAGGTACAGAAGGAGGGCCCCAGAGTGGTAGGTAAATTCATTTGAGGGATTTTAACATTTTTCTTCAAATCCTAGCTGAGCTCACTAGGAGAGAGGCTCATGATAGACATCAACATACTTAAAATTAAGGGACAGCCTAAATGACATGTTGAGCATAGAAAGTTAAAGCTAAAATACATAATTATAAGGTCAAAAGACCTTATACAGGATGTAGCAATACCAAACAAAATATTCTTGGTTTTATTATTCTGACAAGATGTTATTGTAAGATTATTATTTTTTTTAATTTAGGCTTTTGTATTGTGCCATTCTTTTAATATAAAATATTATGTTCTCAGAACTTTATTTGTAGATAAAAAACTACCAAGAAAAATTCCCCAATCTAATTACTTCATATGCATTCCTTTAAATATATGATACATCAAAAGAAATTGCTTATCATCTCTTATTTTGATTTATAAACATTTTTTAACATGATAAAAGGTCAAAGGACAAGTATTTTCTGAATACCAGCATTCATTTTTATTAACTTCTATTAAAGAACAAGTTTCCTTGAACAGAATAAAGATGTTACTCAAATTAATTTTAACCATTATATTGTATAATTGAGAAGAAAAGCAGTTTTTCTCTCCAAACAGCTTTTATTATTATTGGATTGCTAGTCATATAGCTAAAGTTTTCAGGGAAAAATTTTAACTTTTTTATTCAACAATATTTATAGAGCAGGACTTCCCCAATGGCTCAGGGGTAGAGAATCCATCTGCCAATGCTGGAGTCTTGAGTTTGATCCCTGGGTCAGGAACATAACCTGGAGTAGGAAATGGCAACCCACTCCAGTCTTCTTCCATTTTTGCCTGGACATTCCCATGGACAGAGGAGCCTGAGGGCTACAGTCCATGGGGTTGCAAAAGTCCATGGACTTAGCAACTAAACAACACCAACAACAGTATGTGCACATGCACACGTGCGCACATGTGTGTGTGTGTATTCAGTTCAGTTCAGTCACTCAGTTGTGTCCGATTCTGTGACCCCATGGACTGCAGCACTCCAGACTTCCCTGTCTATCACCAACTCCCAGGCCTTGCTCAAACACATGTCCATTGAGTCGGTGATGCCAAGCAATCATCTCATCCTCTGTCATCCCCTTCTCCTCCTGCCTTCAATCTTTCCCAGCATCAGGGTCTTTTCCAATGAGTCAATTCTTCACATAGGATGGCCAAAGTATTGGAGTTTCAGCTTCACCATCAGTCCTTCCAATAAATATTCAGGACTGATTTCCTTTAGGCTTGACTGGTTGGATCTCCTTGCAGTCCAAGGGACTCTCAAGAGTCTTTACCAACACCACAGTTCAAAAGCATCATGTCGTCGGCACTCAGCTTTGTTTATAATCCAACACTCACATCTATACATGACTACTGGAGAAACAATAGCTTTGACTAGATGGACCTTTGTTAGCAAAGTAATGTCTCTGTTTTTTAACATACTGTCTAGGTTGGTCATAGCTTTTATTCCAAAGAGCAACTGTCTTTTAATGTCATGGCTGCAGTCACCATTTGCAGTGATTTTGTAGCCAAAGAAAATAAAGTCTGACACTGTTTCCATTGTTTCCCCATCTTTGCCATGCAGTGATGGGACCAGAGGCCATGAGCCTAGTTTTCTGAATGTTGAGTTTTAAGTCAGCTTTTTCACTCTCCTCTTTCACTTCATCAAGAGGCTCTATAGTTCTTCTCTTTCTGCCATAAGGGTGGTGTTGTCTGCGTATCTGAGGCTATTGATATTTCTCCCTACAATCTTGATTCCAGCTTGTGCTTCATCCAGTCTGGCATTTTTCATGATGTACTCTGCATATAAGTTAAATAAGGAGGGTGACAATATGCAACCTTTATGTACTCCTTTCCTGATTTGGAACCAGTCTGTTGTTTCATGTCCAATTCCAAATGTTGCTTCTTGACCTGCATGCAGACTTCTCAGGAGGCCAGTAAGGTGGTCTGGTATCCCCATCTCTTGAAGAATTTTCCACAGTTTGTTGTGATCCATACAGTCAAATGCTTTGGCATACTCAATAAAGCAGAAGTAGATGTTTTTCTGGAACTCTCTTGCTTTTTTGATGTTCTGACAGATGTTGGTGATTTGATCTCTGATTCCTCTGCTTTTTTGAAATATTTCTTGACCATCTGGAAGATCACAGTTCATGTTCTGTTGAAACCTGGATTGGAGAATTTTGTGCATTACTTTGGTAGCGTGTGAGATGAGTGCAAATGTGCAATAGTTTGAACATTCTTTGGCATTGCCTTTCTTTGAATTGGAATGAAAACTGACCTTTTCCAGTCCTGTTGTCGCAGCTGAGTTTGCAGTTTGCTCAGCAGTGGCTAAACTCAGGAAACTATATATACATCTTCTGGCTGGATTCAGACCATACTTTGAAGATAGAACAAACAGAATATGACACATTAGCTTGGGCATATGAGTAAGAAGAGGAAGTCAAGACTGACTGCAATGTTCTGACCTGAGCATCTGGAAATATAAAATTGATAAAGATGAGACTGAGAATGGAGTGAGTCTGAGAGCCAAGAATAGGAAATATGGAACTGTTTTGTTTAAGGATTTTGTTTGAAATCTTAGTTGCAAAATTGAATGGGCAACCAGATAATGACTCTGGAACTCTAGAGAAATTTGTGATACATACTTAAATTTGGAATCCATATAGAGCTGATGTTCAAACTCAGGGGATAATATTATCAAAGGGGTGAGTGTATATAAGAAAGAAAAATCAAGGGATGAATCCCCAAAGTACTTCAATATTAAGTCATCAGGAAAAACACAGTAGACTAAGAAGTAAAGACTAGTAAAGTAGAAGGAAAACCAGGAGAGTACAATCTGAAAGCCAAGTGAAGAGACTAGGTAAAAAACCATGTATTAAGCTGGGTTTAGTAATGTGGAGGAGATACTGTGGACATTTTCAAGAGCAATTATGTCAGAATTGGTGTGTGAAGATCTAATTAACATGTGTTTACATAGAATGGAAAGAAATAAATTGGATAGTGCACGAACTATCCTCAACTCTTTCAAGGAGTGTGGCTGCAAACATGTTAAACAGCAGTACAGACAGAGGAAGTGGGTTGTTTGGAAAATTCCTTTAAGATAGCAGATATAACAGTATCCTCTTGTGCTGATGGCAATAATCTGGTAAAGAGGCATTAATAATGCTGGAATCAAAGAGGAACAGTCCTTAAAATGACATGATAGAAAATGGGAATCAGTATACAAGTGGACAAACTGGCTTTAGATAACAGCATGGGTATGATCACTCACCTAGAGCCAGACATTCTGGAATGTCAAGTGGGCCTTAGGAAGCATCACTATGAACAAAGCTAGTGGAGGTGATTGAATACCAGTTGAAATATTTCAAATCCTAAAAGATATGCTGTTAAATATTGCACTCCATATGCCAGCAAATTGAGAAAACTCAGCAGTGGCCACAGGACTGGAAAAGGTCAGCTTTCATTCCAACCCCAAAGAAGGACAATGCCAAAGAAAGTTCAAACTACTGCACAATTGCACTCATCTCTCACGCTAGCAAAGTAATGCACAAAATTCTCCAAGTCAGGCTTCAACAGAACATGAACTATGAACTTCCCAATGTTCAATCTGGATTTCGAAAAAGCAGAGGAACCAGAGAGCAAATTGCCAACACCCATTGTATCATCAAAAAAGCAGCAACCTTATCTGCCTCCTGAGAAATCTGCATGCAGGGCAAGAATAAAGAGTTGGAACCAGACATGGAACAACAGACTGGTTACAAATCAGGAAAGGAATACGTCAAGGTTGCATTTTGTCACCCTGCTTATTTAACTTCTATGCAGAGTACATCATGTGACATACCGGGCTGATGAAGCACAAGCTAGAATCAAGATTTCTGGTAGAAATATCAATAACCTCAGATACACAGATGACACCACCCTTATGGCAGAAAGTGAAGAGCTAAAGAGCCTCTTGATGAAAGTGAAAGAGGAGAGTGAAAAAGCTGATTTAAAACTCAACATTCAGAAAACTAAGATCATGACATCTGGTCCCATCACTTCATGGCAAAGATAGAGAAACAATGGAAACAGTGTCAGACTTTATTTTCTTTGGCTACAAAATCACTGCAAATGGTGACTGCAGGAAGAAAAGCTATGACCAGCCTAGACAGTTTATTAAAAAACAGAGACATTACTTTGCTGACAAAGGTTCGTCTAGTCAAGGCTATGGTTTTTCAAGTAGACACATTTGGATGTGAGAGTTGGATTATAAAGAAAGCTGAGTGCCGACGACATGATGCTTTTGAACTGTGGTGTTGGTGAAGACTCTTGAGAGTCCCTTGGACTGCAAGGAGATCCAACCAGTCAAGCCTAAAGGAAATCAGTCCTGAATATTTATTGGAAGGACCGATGGTGAAACTGAAACTTCAATACTTTGGCCAACTTATGTGAAGAACTGACTCATTGGAAAAGACCCTGATGCTGGGAAAGATTGAAGGCAGTAGGAGAAGGGGAACACAGAGGATGAGATGGTTGGATGGGATCACCAACTCAATGAACATGAGTTTGAGCAAGCTCCAGGAGTTGGTTATGGATAGGGAAAGCTGGTGTTCTGCAGTCCATGGGGTCGCAAAGAGTTGGACATGACTGAGCAATTAATCTGAACTGAGCAGCATGGATGATTAATCTTTTAGCAATCAGAAAGCTAGAATAATGTGTATATATATATATATATATATATATATATATATATGTTTACAGATACTGATAACAGAGTTAAGATGGAAGGTTTCTGCTCTTTGCTTCAACTTCATTAGTGAAATGGGAATTAAGGCCACATAGTGAAATGGGAAGTTAGTGAAATGGGAAGTGAGATTGGGAATAAGGATGGTGATACAAGTTTGATTAAATGAGAAGGTGGAAATTGAGAGTGAGTATGTTTTGCTGTTCAGTGTTAGGGTCTAATGAGGAATTTAGTCATGAATTTAAAATGAACATTGAAAGCTGTTTATATTTTTATTTAGCTTATTCACTTATACATGTACAGGTGTAGAAATGGTGGAAAGTTGAATTCAACTAGGACTGTGGTTTTGCCCTACCACGAAGAAGATAGAGAGTAGCAAGAAAATTGAGAATATATGCATGAGAGTGACTCTAATGATTAGCAATGGAATTGAATTGAATAAAGAAAGGACCTATTGCACAATCGGGATCATTTCACATGCTAGCAAAGTAATGCTCAAAATCCTTCAAGCAACAGTATGAAAAGGCAAAAAGATAGGACACTGAAAAATGAATTACCCAGGTCAGTAGATGCCCAATATGCTACTGGAGATCAGTGGAGAAATAAAACCATAAAGAATGAAGGGATGGAGACAAAGCAAAAACAACACCCAGTTGGTGATGGGACTGGTGATAGAAGCAAGGTTTGATGCTGTAAAGAGCAATATTGCATAGGAACCTGGAGTATTAGGTCCATGAATCAAGGCAAATTGGAAGTGGTCAAACAGGAGATGACAAGAGTGAACATCGACATTCTAGGAATGAGCGAACTAAGATGGACTGGAATGGATGAATTTAACTCAGATGACCATTATATCTACTACTGTGGGCAGGAATCCCTTGGAAGAAATGGAGTTGCCATCATAGTCAACAAAAGAGTCTGAAATGCAGTACTTGGGTGCAATCTCAAAAACGACAGAATGATCTCTGTTCGTTTTCAAGGCAAACCGTTCAATATCATGGTAATCCAAGCCTATGCCCCGACCAGTAATGCTGAAGAAGCTGAAGTTGAACAGTTCTATGAAGACCTACAAGACCTTCTATAACTAACACCCAAAAAAGATGTCCTTTTCATTATAGGGGACTGGAATGCAAAAGTACAAAGTCAAGAAACACCTGGAGTAACAGGGCAAATTTGGTCTTGAGTACAGAATGAAGCAGGACAAAAGCTAAGAGAGTTTTGCCAAGAGAACACACTGGTCATAGCAAACACCCTCTTCCAACAACACAAGAGAAGACTCTACATATGGACATCACCAGATGGTTGACACTGAAATCAGATTGATTATATTCTTTGCACCCAAAGATGGAGAAGCTCTCTACAGTCAGCAAAAACAAGACTGGGAGCTGACTGTGGCTCAGATCATGAACTCCTTATTGCCAAATTCAGACTTAAATTGAAGAAAGTAGGGAAAACCACTAGACCATTCAGGTATGACCTAAATCAAATCCCTTATGGCTATACAGTGGAAGTGAGAAATAGATTTAAGGGACTAGATCTGATAGACAGAGTGCATGATGAACTAAGAAAGGCAGTTCATAACATTGTACATGAGACAGGAATCAAGACCATCCCCAAGAGAAAGAAATGCAGAAAAGCAAAATGGCTGTCTGAGGAGGCCTTACAAATAGCTGTGAAAAGAAGGGAAGTGAAAAGCAAAGGAGAAAGGGAAAGAATATACCCATTTGAATGCAGAGTTCCAAAGAACAGCAAGGAGAGGTAAGAAAGCCTTCCTCAGCGATCAATCAAAGAAATAGAGGAAAACAACAGAATGGGAAAGACTAGAGATCTTTTCAAGAAAGTTAGAGATACCAAGGGAACATTTCAGGCAAAGATGGGCTCAATAAAGGACAGAAATGGTAGGGACCTAACCGAAGCAGAAGATATTAAGTAGAGTTGACAAGAATACACAGAAGAACTGTACAAAAAAGATCTTGATGATCCAGATAATCACGAAGGTGTGATCACTCACCTAGAGCCAGACATCCTGGAATGTGAAGTCAAGTGGACCTTAGGAAGCATCACTGCAAACAAAGCTAGTGGAGATGATAGAATTACAGTTGAGCTGTTTCAAATCCTGAAAGATGATGCTGTGAAACTGCTGCACTTTATATGTCAGCAAATTTGGAAAACTCAGCAGTGGCCACAGAACTGGAAAAGGTCAGCTTTCATTCCAATCCCAAAGAAAGGCAATGCCAAAGAATGTTCAAACTACTGCACAATTGTACTCATCTGACACACTAGTAAAGCAATGCTTAAAATTCCCCAAGCCAGGCTTCAGCAATACGTGAACGATGAACTTCCCAATATTCAAGCTGGTTTTAGAAAAGACAGACGAACCAGAGATCAAATTGCCAACATCCATTGGATCATCGAAAAAGCAAGAGAGTTCCAGAAAAATGTCTATTTCTGCTTTATTGACTATGCCAAAGCCTTTGACTGTGTGGATCACAATAAACTGTGGAAAATTCTGAAGGAGATGGGAACATCAGACCACCTGACCTGCCTCTTGAGAAACCTGTATGCAGGTAAGGAAGCAACAGTTAGAACTGGACATGGAACAACTGGTTCTGTTGGAAAAGGAGTCCATCAAGGCTGTATATTGTCACCCTGCTTATTCAACTTATATGCAGACTACATCATGAGAAATGCTGGACTGGAGGAAGCACAAGCTGGAATCAAGATTGCCAGGAGAAATATCAATAACCTCAGATATGCAGATGACACCACCCTTATGGCAGAATGTGAAGAACTAAAGCGCCTCTTGATGAAAGTGAAAGAGGAGAGTGAAAAAGTTAGGTTAAAGCTCAATATTCAGAAAATTAAGATCATGGCATCTGGTCCCATCACTTCATGGGAAGTAGATGGGGAAACATTGGAAACAGTGGCTGACTTTACTTTTCTGAGCTCCAAAATCACTGCAGATGGTGATTGCAGCCATGAAATTAAAAGACGCTTACTCCTTGGAAGGAAAGTTATGGCCAACCTAGATGGCATATTAAAAAGCAGAGACATTACTTTGCCAACAAAGATCCATCTAGTCAAGGCTATGGTTTTTCCAGTGGTCATGTGTGGATGTGAGAGTTGGACTGTAAAGCAAGCTGAGCGCCAAAGAATTGATGTTTTTGAACTGTGGTGTTGGAGAAGACTCTTGAGAGTCCGTTGAACTGCTAGGAGACTCAACCAGTCCATCCTAAAGGAGATCAGTCCTGGGTGTTCATTGGAAGGACTGATGTTGAAGCTGAAACTCCAATACTTTGGCCACTTGATGTGAAGAGCTGACTCATTTGAAAAGACCCTGATGCTAGGAAAGATTGAGGGCAGGAGGAGAAGGGAACGACAGAAGATGAGATGGTTGGATGGCATCACTGACTCAATGAACATGTTTTGTGTGGACTCTGGGAGTTGGTGATGGACAGGGAGGCCTGGCTTGCTGTGGATCATGGAGTTGCAAAGGATTGGACATGACTGAGTGACTGAACTAAACTGAGGCTTCAACAATATGTAAACTGAGAACTTCCACATGGTCAAGCTGTATTTAGAAAAGGCAGAGGAAAGAAAGATCAAATTGCCCACATCCATTGGATCATAGAAAATGCAAGCAAATTCCAGGAACACATCTACTTCTCCTTCACTGACTATAATAAAGCCTTGCACTGCGTGGATCACAACAAATTGTGGAAAATTCTTAAATAAATGAGAATAAAAGACCACCTTACCTACCTCCTGAACAACTTGTATGCAGGCCAGGAAGCAACAGTTAGAACCACATGCAGAGTACCTGATGTGAAATGCCAGGCTGGATGAAATACAAGTTGGAATCAAGGTTTTGGGGAGAGATATCAATAACCTCAGATATGTAGATGACACCACCCTAATGGCAGAAAGCTAAATGGAACTAAAGGGCCTCGATGAAGGTGAAAGAGGAGAGCAAAAATGTGGACTTAAAACTCAACATTTATAAAACTAGGATCATGACATCTGGTCCCATCACTTCATGACAAATAAATGGGGAAAACATCGAAACAGAGACATACTTTATTTTCTTGGGCTCCAAAATCTCTGTGGATTGTGACTGCCATCATGAAATTCAAAGATGTTTGCTCCTTGGAAGAAAAGCTATGACAAACCTAGACAGCATATTTAAAAGCAGAGACATCACTTTGCTGACAAAGTCCCTATACTCAAAGATATGGTTTTTCCAATAGTCATGTACAGGTATGAAAGTTGGACCATAAAAAGGCTGAGCACTGAAGAAAATTAATGCTTTCAAATTGTAGTGCTGGAGAAGATTCTTGCGAGTTCCTTGAATAGCAAGGAGATCAAACCAGTCAATCCTGAAGGAAATCAACTCTGAATAGTCCCTGGGAGGACTGATGCTGAAGCTGCAGCTCCAACACTTCAGCCACCTGATGCAAAGAACTGACTCATTGGAAAAGACTCTGATGGTGGGAAATATTGACAGCAGGAGGAGATGGAGGTGACAGAAGATGAAATAGTTAGATGGCATAATGAACCCAATGGACGTGAATTTAAGCAAGCTCCAAGGGTTGGGGCTGGACAGGGAAGCCTGGCGTGCAACAGTCCACGGGGTCACAAAGAGTCGAACATGACTGAGGGACTGAACTGAACTGAACTGAAAGGCCAAGTAGTTGGAATAAATTTGTGCATTGTTAGGTATTAAAGCAAAAGCATTGTCAAAGAGAGTTAGTGAACGAAGAGATTAAAATAATGAAGATTTTAATATTACTCAGCTGTTAAAAAGAATTCATTTGAATCAGTTCTAATGAGATGGATGAAACTGGAGCCCATTATACAGAGTGAAGTAAGCCAGAAAGATAAAGAACATTACAGCATACTAACACGTATGTATGGAATTTAGAAAGATGGTAACGATAACCCTATATGCAAAACAGAAAAAGAGACACAGAAATACAGAACAGACTTTTGAACTCTGTGGGAGAAGGTGAGGGTGGGATGTTTCGAAAGAACAGCATGTATATTATCTATAGTGAAACAGATCACCAGCCCAGGTGGGATGCGTGAGACAAGTACTCGGGCCTGGTGCACTGGGAAGACCCCAGAGGAATTGGGTGGAGAGGGAGGTGGGAGGGGGGATCGGGATGGGGAATACATGTAACTCCATGGCTGATTCATGTCAATGTATGACAAAACCCACTGAAATGCTGTGAAATAATTAGCCTCCAACTAATAAAAAATAAATAAATAAATAAATAAAAAGAAAAAGAAACATATTTATTTTGGCAAATTAAAAAAAAAAAATAATGAAGATTTTAAAAGAAGTGGTTTGAGTATTGGTAAATGACTCACAGTGCTGCAGTCCATGGCATCACAAAGAGTCTGACACGATGGAGTGACTGAACTGAAAATGCCTCACGATAAGTGGTAATGGGGATATGATCTGGTCTTTTAAAAAATATAAATTTATTTATTTTAATTGGAGGCTAATTATTTTACAACATTGTGGGTGTGATCTGTTGACTTGAACTTTTTAGAGCCTGGAGTGGTGTATTCAGGGGGATTGATGTGAAAGTGGTAAAGGAAGACAAGAAAGAAGGGTTGTGTGCAGTTATTTGTGTCTGCTATGGCTGCTGCGCCAGCCAGGAGAGAATAAACAGGTCTGCAGCTCCTAGACTCCTCACGTTTTCTTCCAGTCTCTTAGCTCACACCTTGCTTACCACGGTTTCAGCGAACAGTGTGCGCAGTGAGATACAGCAAGACAATTGGCGCTGTGAGCAGGATGAAGAACAATACATTGTAAGAGACAGGGGTTCGATACCTGGGTTGGGGTTCCCTGGAGAAGGAAATGGCAACCTACACCAGTATTCTTGCCTGGAGAACCCCAAGGACAGAGGATCCTGGCGGGTGACAGTCCGTAGGTTCTCAGCGTCAGACATGACCAAAGCAACTGAGCAGCACATGGCAGCATGGATGAAGAAAATAAAGTTCAAAAGGCGAAGGGGCTTGTCCAAAGTTGCTCACTTCATAGGAAGGCTGGGACCACACTACTGTCTGATTTCAATTGCAGCATTTTTTAAATCTCATCTCAATGTAATCCTCTTCAAGTGCTTTCACTTGGATAGTGGGAAATATTGGCACGGTTTCCAGGGGGATTCCAGGACTCTACTCACATGTCACCCAAAGGGATTCTGTCCATACATATTCAACTTCTGGTCTCTGATTTTGTTTGAAAGAAAACAACTGTTTGTAAAATAGTATTTTACAATTGCTGTATTAATACATTTATTCCTGTGACATTATGTAATATTGACTATATTTAGTAGCTACCCTCGGATGTTCCAGGTAAGGTGGGTAAAATTTTTCCTTCTCCATCTGGAGAAGTATTTATGTGTTGTCTTCTTAGGTTTGAAGGTTAAGAGTGGGGTCTGTAGCAGTCTAATGGCCTGTACTTTAATTGGTTGGATATTTGTGTGAGACTAAATAGCCACTTACCACTGTCATTCCAAAGGAGAAAAAAAAATGGAATAAGGTAAAGATCTGTGTTGTCATGACAATACTTTAACATTGTAATAATTAAAGCTTCTCCTAGATGACTAGCTAAACTCTGACTTAGAACAGGCACTATTTACTCTATAATTAGGGTACTGGCTTACTAGAATGAAAATCTTAATACTTTTTGATTCCTGTTAGAAGGGGCTTATAGCTGCACAGTTATATTCAGTGACATAAGAAATAAATTATTGATTTTTTTAGGGAGAGGACAGAAGATTAAATTTTATTGAAAAGCATAAGGGAGGTGAAAGTATGGATCAATTTATAAAAAATAAGAAAACAATTTTTTGTGGGGTTTTTTGCTTGCAAAAATTAAAAAAAATATTAAATTTTTGCATAAGTGAAAGTGATTTTGGCAGAAACATTAGATTGTTTAGTAAGTATTCCAAATCTCTTAAGAATGTTGAATGTATAAAGTGGGCTATACTAGATCTATTTAATAATTCACAGCAGTATATTCTACCTGTATTCCTTTTAAAATTCTTATTATTTCCTGATGATTTGTGACCCTAATTTAAGCCCCTGATCTTATATATCTGGAATAGAGTCAACATTAAAATACATTTTATAGTGTGTTCAACACATTAAAATGGGATCAATCTGAGGAAGCAGATCACTTCAAGCTTTAAGTGAGCTAGTAAAGACTTTTATATTTAAACTTAAATACTGAAACTAAAATACTGAATTATTTTAGTTTTGAATTCAGTATAGTTTAATTAGGAGCAAATTCCCTCATCTGAGATAAAGTAGTCCTAGTTTGTCTTTGTATAGAAATAATTTTCCAATTATGATCGAGTGGAAGAAGATATAACAACATGAGCAAAGGATTTTGACATAAGCACTGGAGAGCTATTGAGTGTAAGAGAAAGCTGAAAGAAGGAAAGTCAAATTGAAGGCTACTGTAGAAAGCAAGGTATGAGGTGATGAGAATCTGGACTGAATAGCAATGGAAATGAAGCAGAATGGGCAATTATATGAGATGTCTCAAGGCAGTAGATCCACAGGACTTAGAAAATTGAGCAAAGCCCATGAATTAAAGGAAAGGTGATTCAAAGCATACTGCAGCATTCCAAGCATAAATGATTGATAAAACTGTTAGACCTATTATAAGAGATTATAGAAGAGATAACAGATTTGAAAGCAAAATAGAGAAAATCAAGAATTTGCTTGACTTTGGGGCAAAATTAGGACATTTGTTTAGAAATCTCCCTTGAAGACAATGAGATATGGAACTAAATTTTTGTCTATATGAGATATGTCTATATCTCAGGAATCTCTGGGAATCATCAGATTTAAGATAGTAATTATAGCCCAGGAACTGATTATTAGTCTAATGGAGTGACTGAAAAAAGAACAGAAAACCTGGAACTAGATCTTGAGGAAACACTTAAGTTGACATAGCTCATGCTAGAAATCATGGAGAAAGTATAAGAGAATCAGATGTTAATGCAAGTCACAGTTAGGTGACAGTTAGTAAGCTAATATATATATATATATATATATATATTTAATATTCTGGAAATGTTGATGAGGTAAACAGTAACAGTGAGTATATGAAATTCAGTTTGAATTTTAAGAACTATTATTTAACTCCAAATTCTAAAATTCTACAATTTTTCAATCCTTAAGAGTTTCTGAAGTTACTCTATGTTGAAAAAAGTAAAATGTACTCATTTTGGCTGTCATAATTATGTATTTTTTTGAAAAGTAAACGTTAATTTGGTTAAATGTTAGAAATAACATCGTGTAAGAACATGTGGACTTATGCCTTTAATATTGACACTAAAATGAAAATTCATAGGACCAAAATATCCAGATGAAAAGAAACCAATCATCTGAATAATTTGTTTACATGATGTTTACATCTTGATGCACCCAGTAATTGATAACATTTATAGCATTTTGTGTAATATTGAACTATTTTGGTAATCCTCTTTCTTTGTAATTGTGCTTCTGGTGGTAAGTAAAAATACCAAGAACTTGTAAATTGTGCATTTGTGTGTTTTAGGTGTTTTTATAATTTTAGGAGATTTTCTCTTTGAATACTTCATCCCTGGTTTTTCAAAAGTACTGTGTGTGTATGTGTTTGTGTGTGTGTGTGTGTCCATCTGTTTATTGCTGTCGATAAAATACTTCATTATCATGGGTGTGGGGAAGAGTTTATATGCCACTGTATATAACATTATTATCAAAACAATCTACCTAAATGATTTTTTGTGTGTATATATATGTATATATATGTATGCAGACACAATTCCTTCAGAAGACACCTACCAAGGCAAATGCAGGTTTCCAGTGTTGATTTGGGCATGGGCACAGAACCCATTTTACAAAGAGGAGAAACAACCACCAGCATTGGGAGAATAAAACCAGAACTCTACAAACAGAAATCAGTGGACTCTGAGGACGACAGGAAAGAAGATGTCAAAACCTGTGGGAAGCTTAATTTCACCCTCCAGTATGATTATGAAAATGAACTTCTAGTGGTGAAAATTATCAAAGCCTTAGATCTCCCTGCTAAAGACTTCATGGGAACTTCTGACCCTTATGTGAAGATGTATCTTCTTCCAGATAGGAAAAAGAAATTTCAGACTCGTGTGCACAGAAAGACTTTAAATCCTCTGTTTGATGAAACTTTTCAGTTTCCTGTAGCATATGATCAACTAAGCAACAGAAAACTACATTTCAGTGTGTATGATTTTGACAGATTTTCTAGACATGACATGATTGGGGAAGTGATTTTTGATAATTTGTTTGAAGCCTCTGATCTCTCCAGAGAAGCCACAGTATGGAAAGATATTCATTGTGCTACCACAGTAAGTTATAATTCCACCAATATATTTCTTTTATTTGACCTGCAGTGATATATACAACTAATTTTCACCCAGATTAGTTCCAAAAGGTTAGGGAAATTTTGTCCTAAATACCTGCAAACAGTGTATGAATTACATATATACATACATAATTCAGGCACTTAACACTATCTAGGTAATATTAGTGATTGTATACATAAAAAATCTTTTCTTTCAATGTCTAACCTTTGTTTCTACACTTCTTGTTTTGAGGAAGTTCATTACTTCACCATACTGGACAGTTCTTATAATTTGCCCAAAATAGTTGGCCTTTTCATTTGTAAAATATTTATCTTTAACTTATTCTCTACAGTCAATTTCCAAATAGTTATTATTGATTTTAATTATTTAAGATGATTTAATTCCTCAGGTTTAACCTAAAATGTACTTTGATGCCATTTGGAAAGGCCTTGATTTGGCTTAAAACTGCCCACTCCTTCAGAAGCTTTTGTGGAATTAGTAGAATTATACCATTTGAAATTGCAAATGATGAGGAAGTGATTGTTTACATTCCGTTCAGTTCAGTTCAGCCGCTCACTTGTGTCTGACTCTTTGCAGCCCCATGGACTGCAGCACCCCAGGCCTCCCTGTCCATCACCAACTCCTGGAGATTACCCAAGTTAATGTCCACTGAGTCAGTGATGCCATCCAACCATCTCATCCTCTGTCGTCCCCTACTCCTCCTGCCCTCAATCTTTCCCTGCATCAGGGTTTTTTCAAATGACTCAGCTCTTCACATCAGGTGGCCAAAGTATTGGAGTTTCAGCTTCAGCATCAGTCCTTCCATGAACACCCAGGACTGATCTCCCTGCAGTCCAAGGGACTCTCAAGAGTCTTCTCCAACACCACAGTTCAAAAGCATCAGTTTTTCAATGTCAGCTTTCTTTATAATCCAAATCTCACATCCATACGTGGCTACTGGAAAAACCATAGCCTTAACTAGATGACCTTTATTGACAAAGTAATGTCTCTGCTGTCTAGGTTGGTCATAACTTTCCTTCCAAGGAGTAAGTGTCTTTTAATTTCATGGCTATAATCACCATCTGCAGTGATTTTGGAGCGCAAAGAAGCAAAGTCTGCCACTATTTCCACTGTTTTCCCATCTATTTGCCATGAAGTGATGGGACCAGATGCCATGATCCTAGTTTTCTGAATGTTGAGCTTTAACCCAACTTTTTCACTCTCCTCTTTCACTTTCAAGAGGCTCTTTAGTTCTTCTTCACTTTCTGCCATAAGGGTGGTGTCATCTGCATATCTGAGGTTATTGATATTTTTCCCGGCAATCTTGACTCCAGCTTGTGCTTCCTCCAGCCCATCATTTCTCATGATGTAAGTTAAGTAAGTTCTCTGCATATAAGTTAAATAAGCAGGGTGACAATATACAGACTAGATGTACTCCTTTTCCTATTTGGAAACAGTCTGTTGTTCCATGTCCAACTGTTGCTTCCTGACCTGCATACAGTTTTCTGAGGAGTCAGGTCAGGTGGTCTGGTGTTCCCATCTCTTTCAGAATTTTCCACAGTTTATTGTGATTCACACAGTCGAAGGCTTTGGCATAGTCAATAAAGCAGAAATAGATGTTTTGCTGGAACTCTCTTGCTTTTTCGATGATCTAGCAGATGCTGGCAATTTGATTTCTAGTTCCTCTGCCTTTTCTAAAACCAGCCTGAACATCTGAAATTTCACGGTTCATGTATTGTTGAAGCCTGGCTTGGAAAATTTTGAGCATTACTTTACTATCGTGTGAGATGAATGCAATTGTGTGGTAGTTTGAGTATTCTTTGGCATTGTCTTTCTTTGGGATTGGAATGAAAACTGACCTTTTCCATTCCTGTGGTCACTGCTGAGTTTTCCAAATTTGTTGGCATATTGAGTGCAGCACTTTCACAGCATCATCTTTTAGGATTTGAAATAACTCAACTGGAATTGTTTACATTAGAACTTGTCTTTTTCATTGTAAAATGATTTTTATGATTATAAAATAATTTAATTTCAAAATTTGAAAAATAGATTAAAATATGCAATTAAGTAGTCTATAATGCCATGAATTAATATGTAAAAACTTGGCATATTGTTTTCTATTTGTTTTTCTATAAATGTATGAAAATAATTAAAGTCAATATAAGTTTAAACTTTTCCATGCTTTTTTTCAGATGATATTTGTTTTAGTACATGATGTTCAAGATATGATCCATTTTCCCTAGTGAATCTTTTATTGTTGGACATTTAAATTAGGCATAAATTTTGTTATACTAAAAACTGTTGCATTCTTTTTACAGAAATTTCTTTTATATTCAAGAATATTTGTCCAGAATAGAACTGGAGAAACAGAATTAGGGAACTGGTCTCCTAGAAGGTTAGAGTGCTACTTTTTTTTTCATTTATTAGTTATTAAATGAAGGTATTTAATTTTTTACTGCCAGGCTGTCCTTATGTATTTAACATGTTTTATAAAAGTTTAACCACAAATTATAAACTTAAAATGTTGAAGTTTTAGACAGAGAGAGAGGTTATTTAAAAAATAAGAAAACTGTTAAAATCTAAATAGCTCCTTCTGTAGCACACTCGTATTTGAGGTCAACACATTTTCATTATAAATTATACAGATAAATTAAAGAAAAATTTATATTGTCAGTTTACTGCATTACATCATCAAAACATTTTAACTTTTGGGTTTTTATCTCATAGTCTCCGCTGTGATTCTCTATTAAGGAACAAACTAGATTATATTTCAAAGGCACATTGGGGCTTTATTGATTTCATATCATTTTTTACCTTATTACTTATATTCTTACAGGAATAACAGTGGTGAAGAGGGAATTTTTACTGAATTTTTTCTAGAATTATAAAATGTGGATAACAATTAATTTTTAGGTTATTTCTCTTGATTCTCCAATTTTTTATTATTCCTTCTTTTATTTATTCAACAACTATTTGCTGATTACCTACTCTGTGTTTGACATACTCTGAGTACTAGGAATGTGAAAAATGTTACCATAAAAAATTGTTTGACATACATTCTGTTCATATATTTGCGATCAGAGGTAGGTAACCCTTAAATGAAGTATGAAAATTAGTATAATTTTATAGGTGACTGAGAGTGGATTTTCTTTTTAACATTCTTAAGTTTTGTGTTCCATAATTGGTCCTTAAAAACATAGTAAGGATTCCTCATGGAAGCCTCAATTTTTGACTGTTTATAGAACATAAACTGTTTTTTGGTAAATATAAATGAACTCTTCAGTTTTATTTTCAATTCTCCCATATGCTTCAGGTATTACTATTTTATTTCTCCTGTAAAACTTACCACAAATACAGTGTCTTAACACAAATTTATTACATTATACTTCTGTAAGTTAGAAGTCCAACATAGGTCTTATTGGACTGAAATCAAGGTGTTGGCAGGACTCCTCTTTTCTAGAGGCTCTAGGGGTGATGCATTTCCTTTCCTTTTCCAGATTTTAGCAGTCACAGGAGTTTCTTGGTGTAGATTGAGCCCATGTGAGCAATCGAGGATAAGCTTTCCATCCCAAGGTTCATAATCTCAATCACATCTGCAAAGTCCTTTTCTGCCATGTAGGTAGCATACTCAGGTCTTGTAATTAGGATGCAGCCATCTTTAAGGATGCCTTTATTTTGTCTGCCATGGCTATAGACATTTTCATTTCAGTATTCTGGAAGTATGACGAAGTATGAGGATAATAATGCATATCATTAAATTATTCTAGTCAAATGATGTTTCCCTTTAACTGGAACACTGAGCCACACACTGTTCTAGATACTACTTATGACTTTTTTGTTGTGAAGATAGTGACGAAACCTAAGTTTCTTGAATATGGAACTAAAGTTCTCAGTATGCACTAGTATCATCTTTTAGGTTAATGTAGTATTTAATTAAAAATTCTCTTTAGCTTTTGAGAAATTATTAAATGTTTTTATATCCTCAAATTAATAAAAGTGAAAAAAAACGGGTTGAAATTTGCTTAAGAAATTGTCTTTTCCTACTCACATATCTTTAATTTTAAAAAATTCACACAGAAATTATAGAGTTTTCTAGAAAGAAGGAGAAAGGAATGAAATAGTAATGTAGTCATATGCCCTCACTAAATGCTTGTTGAATAATTAACTTAGCATATCTTCATATAAGGTCAAGTGAAAGAATATATGTTAGTACAAATCCCCCAGAGGGGGAAAAAACAATGCAATGAAGTACTTTATTGATATGTTTGGTTGTATTTGTTGCCAATAACTAATTTCTGTGGACAAAAAAAATTAGAAATTATTGACTGTGTAGCACAAATTCATATGTGAAATAAGCCAGAAATATTAATATTTTAAAATTATTGTTAATAATCTTATGAAGTTGAAAAAAGAGACACATATCAGGTATAAATGTATTACTAATTATTTCTATACAAGTAGGATTAATATTTTTATCAGGGATTAGCAGGGTTTTGTAAAATTTCAGGTTGAATGACAAAGAAAACAGTAAAGTTGTATCTTTATTTTGTGCAAAAAATTAGTTTTCACTTTAGAGCTCATCTCATTGCATGTTAAAAATGTGGTAAGCCAATCAGCACTTCACCTAACATAGAAATATCTCCAATGTAGGAAAAATCACATTGAGAGACAGTGTATACCCTATACCTCTACTTCTAAAATGGGAAAGAAAAATATATATTCACATTGAGTTATATATGCAATAAAGATCTTTATAACGAGACATAAAAATTTAATAATAGTTATTGCATGTGTCCCTGGTAGCTCAACTGGTAAAGAATCTGCCTGTAAGGCAGGGGGCCTTAGTTGGATTCCTGGGTCAGGAAGATTCCCTGGAGACGGGATAGGTTACCCACTCCAGTATACTTGGGCTTCCCTGGTGGCTCAGACAGCAGAGAATGCAATGTGAAAGACCTGGGTTCAATCCCCAGGTTGGGAAGATCCCTTGGAGGAGGGCATGATAACCCACCCCAGTATTCTTTCCTGGAGAATCTCATGGACAGAGCACCCTGGCAGGCTACAGTTCATAAGTCGCAAAGAGTCAGACACAACTGAAGCAACTTAGCATGCACGCAGGCAATGTGCTTAGCTGCCCAGTCATGTTGGACTCTTTGTGACCCCATGGATTGTAGTCCATCAGGGTCCTCTGTCCATGAGATTCTCCAGGAAAGAATACTGGGGTGGGTTGCCATGCTCTCCTCCAGGGGATCTTTCTGATTCAGGGATGGAACTTGCATCTGTCTGTTACGTCTCTTGCATTGGCAACTGGGTTCTTTATACCTAAAACCATCTGAGAAGCCCAATAATAGTCATTGCCTATTGGCAAAAATGGTAGAAACTGGATGAATATAGAAAAGGAATGATTTGTAATATATTACTTTAAGTACATCTTATGTTTAGGTCGTTCAGTTCAGTTCAGTTCATTTCAGTTGCTCAGTCGTGTCTGACTCTTTGTGACCCCATGGACTACTGCACACAAGGCTTCCCTGTCAATCACCAACACCCAGAGTTTGCTCAAACTCATGTCGGTGATGCCACCCAACCATCTCAACCTCTGTCGTCCCCTTCTCCACCTGCCTTCACTTTCATCAAAAGGCTCTTTAGTTCTTCACTTTGCCATGAGGATAATGTCATCTGTGTATCTGAGGTTATTGATATTTCTCCCAGAAATCTTGATTCCAGTTTGTGCTTCATCCAGCCCAGCATTTTGCATGATATACTCTGCGTATAAGTTAAATAAGCAGGGTGAAAATACACAGCCTTGATTATTCTTTTCCAACTTGGAACCAGTCTGTTATTCCATATCCAGTTCTAACTGTTGCTTCTTGAACTACATACAAATTTCTCAGGATGGAGATAAGGTGGTCTGATATTCCCATCTCTTGAAGAATTTTCCAGTTTGTTGTGATCCACACAGTCAAAGGCTTTGGTGTAGTCAATAAAGCAGAAGATGTTTTTCTGGAACTCTCTTGCTGTTTTGATAATTCAGTGGATGTTGACAATTTGATCTCTGGTTCCTCTGCCTTTTCTAAATCCAGCTTGAATATCTGGAAGTTCACAGTTCAAGTACTGTTGAAGCCTGGCTTGGAGAATTTTGAGCATTACTTTGCTAGCATGTGAGATGAGTGCAATTGTGTGGTAGTTTGAACATTCTTTGGCATTGTCTTTCTTTGGGAAAACATACTTTTTCCAGTCCTGTGGTCACTGCTGAGTTTTCTAAATTTGCTGGCATACTACTGAACTGAACTGAACTACTGAAACATAAAATATATATAAAATAATATATTACAATGTGAGTAGAGTACATTAACAGAATCACCTTTTAGGATTTGAAATATCTCAACTGGAATTCCATCACTCCACTAGCTTTGTTCATAGTGATGCTCTCTAAGGCCCGCTTGACTTTGCATTCTGGGATGTCTGGCTCTAGGTGAGTGATTACACCATCATGGTTTCCTGGGTCATGAAGATCTTTTTCTATTGTTCTTCTGTGTATTCTTGCCACCTCTTCTTAATATCTTCTGCTTCTGTTAGGTCCATAACATCTTTGTCTTTTATTGTGACCATCTTTGCATGAGATGTTCCCTTGGTATCACTAATTTTCTTGAAGAGATCTCTAGTCTTCTCCATTCTATTGTTTTCCTCTATTTCTTTGCCCTGATCATTGAAGAAGGCTTTCTTATCTCTCCTTGCTATTCTTTGGAACTCTGCATTCAAATAGGTATCTCTGTCTTTTTCTCCTTTGCCTTTAGCTTCTCTTCCTTTCTCAGCTATTTGTAAGGCCTCCTCACACAACCATTTTGCCTTTTTGCATTTCTTTTTCTTGGGGATGATCTTGATCACTACTTCCTGTACAATGCCATGAACCTGTGTCCATAGTTCTTCAGGTACTCTGTCTATCAGATCTAATCCTTTGAATCTATTTGTCACTTCCACTGTATAATCATGAGGGATTTGATTTAGATCATACCTGAATGTTCTAGTGGTTTTCCCTACTTTCTTCAATTTAAGTCTGAATTTGGCAATAAGGAATTCATGATCTGAGTCACAGTCAGTTCCGTCTTGCTTTTGCTGACTCTATAGAGCTTCTCCATCTTCAGCTGCAAAGAAAACAATCAATCTGATTTTGGTATTGACCACCTGGTGATGTGCATGTGCATAGTTTTCTCTTGTGTTGCTGGAAGAGGGTGTTTGCTATGACCAATGCATTCTCTTGGCAAAACTGTTAGTCTTTTCCCTGCTTCATTTTGTACCCAAGGCCAAATTTACCTGTTACTCCAGGTATCTCTTGACTTCCTACTTTTGCATTCCAGGCCCATAAAATGAAAAGGACATCTATTTTGGGTGTTAATTCTAGAAGGTCTTGTAGGTCTTCATAGAACTGTTCAACTTCAACTTCTTCAGCATTACTGGTTTGGGCATTGACTTGGATTACTGTGATATTGAATGGTTTGCCTTGGAAACGAACAGAGATCATTTTATGTTTAAACTAATATTATTCAAGTTTTAATTAACTTTTTCAAAAAGTCCAATATCATAAAAACTAATGTAGTCTGAATATATAAATGTAGTTTTCTTATGAACAATCAAGAAGCCACTGAAAGTTTAAATATATAAGGAAAGGCTTTCCTTCTTATAAACAGAACCATTTCATTTGCACATTTATTTATTTATCTTGCTATTGAACTAATATTTTTTCAGCATCACCTATGTTCTAGACACTCAGGAATCTCAAGGAGGGAAGAATGTATGTGTGTGTGTTTATGTGTGTAACCACATTGACCTGGTTTACAGATATAAAATGTTTCAATCTATTATCTTTTAATAGTCTATCAAAAGTTTATTATGTTTTGACTCTGTTTCTGTTTTGTAAATAAGTTCATTCTACTAATTTTTAGATTCAACATACAAGTAATAGCATATAGTATTTGTCTTTCTTTAATCTTTAATCTCTAAGTCCATTCATGTTGCTGCAAATGGCATTATTTCATCCATTTTTATGGCTAAGTATTAGTCCACTGTATGTATATTACATGTTTATTTATTCATCTGTTGATGGACATTATGGTTCCTTCCATGTCTTGGCTATTGTAAATAATGCCACTACAAACATCGAGGTGCATGTATCCCTGAATTAGAGCTTTCATCTTTTCTGGACTTACGTCCAGGTGTTAAATTGCTGGGTCATATGCTGACTTTAATTTTAGTTTCTTAAGGAACCTCCATACTGTTTTCCACAGTAGCTGCGTCAATTTGAATTCCCACCAACAGTGTAGGAGGGTTCTCCTTTTTCCATATCCTCTCTAGCTTTTATAAGTGTATTTGTAGACTTTTTGATAATTGTCATTCTGAAGGATGTGACATGATGCCTCTTTGTAGTTTTGATGTGTATTTTGCTAATTATTAGGACTTCCCAAGTGGTGCAAGTAGTAAAGAATCTTCCTGCCAGTTCAGGAGACATAAGGGACACTGATTCAATCCCTGCATCAGGAAGATTTCCCTGGAGAAGGGCATGACAACCTACTCCAGTATTCTTGCCTGGAGAATCCCTTGGATAGAGGAGCCTGGCAGGCTATAGTCAATTGGGTCACAAAGAGTCAGAAATGATTGAAGTATGCATGGCAATTAGTGATATTGAGCATCTTTTCATGTGCCTATTGTCTTCTTTGTATATCTTCTTTGGAGTTATGTCTATTTAGGTCTCCTGTCCTTTTTTTTAATTTCATTGTTGAGTTGTATGATCTGTTTGTATATTTTGGAAATTAAACCCTTGTAGGTTCCATCCTTTGCAAATAGATTGTTTTTTTTTTTTTTTTTTCCATTTTGTTTCTGGTTTCCTTTGCTGTGCAAAAGCTTATAAGTTTGATTAGGTCCCATTTGTTTATTTTTTTCTTTTATTTCTATTGCTTTGGGAGACTGATCTAAGAAAACATTGCTACAATTAATGTCAGAGAATGTTTTAACTATGATGCTTCTAGGAGTTTTATGGTGTCTTTTCATATGTTTAAGTATTTGAGCCATTTTGAGTTTATTTTTGTGTATGATGTGGGGGAGAGTGTTAACTTCATTGATTTACATGCAGCCGTCCAGGTTTCCTAGCACCACTAATGGAAGAGAATGTCTTTTCTTCACTGTATTTTCTTGCCTCCTTTGTTGAAGATGGACTGTAGGTGTGTGGGTTTATTTCTGGACTCTATATTCTGTTTCACTGATCTTTGTCTGTTTCTCTGCCCATACCATGCTTTTCTATCACTGTAGCTTTGCAGTACTGTCTGAAGTCTGAAAGGCTTATATCTCCAGCTTTCTTCTTTTTCCTCAGCATTGCCTTGGCAGTTGTGACTCTCATAGTTCCGTATAAATTTTAGGATTATCTGTCCCTCCCTTCTGACAACCACCAGTTTGTTCTTTGTGCCTATGAATCTGTTTCTGTTTTATTTGTATTTGTTTTTTAGATTCCACATATGAGTGAGTTTATATGCCACTTGTCTTTATCTCTCTGATTTATTTCACTTAGGATAACGCCCTCAAGTTCTATCCATATTATTGGAGATGGCAATATTTTATTTTTTATGACTGAATACTATTCCATTGTGTACATATATATCACTTCTTCTTTATCCATTTATCTGTCAATAGAAACAGGTGGCTTCCATATCTTGGCTACTATAAATAATGCTGTAATGAACACAGAGGTACATATATGTTTTTAAAAGAGTATTTTTATTTTCTTCAAGCAAATACCCAGAAGTGTAGTTGCTGGCCCATATTTCAGTCTTATTTTTCATTTTTTGAACAACCTTCATACTGTTTTCTACAGTGCTTGCACCAATTTACAGCTTCCACTAACATTGTATGATAATTTTCTTTTCTCCATATCCTCACCAAAACTTTTTCCTTGTCTTTTGATAATAGCCATTCTGACAGTTGTGAGGTGGTATCTCATTATGTTTTTTGACTTGCATTTCTCATTCTCATTTTTCCCCTTCAGTAGGCATTTTAGTTTGATCTAGTCCTACCTATTTGTTTGTTTATACTTTTGTCTTCCTTTCCTGATGAGACACATCCAAAAAATATCATTAAAATCAGTGTCAGGGAATGTACTGCCTGTTTTCTTCTAGGAATTTTATGGTTTTGTTTTGTACATATAACTCTTTAACCCATTTAGAGTTTATTTTTATATGGTGTAAGAGAGTAGCCAATTTGATTCTTTTGAATGTCGCTGTTCAGTTTTCCAACACCATTTACTGTATAAGCTTTTCCCATTGTCATTTCTTGTCTCCTTTAATGTAGATTAATTGTCCATCTAAATATGTGTTCATTTATGGGCTCCCTATTCTGTTCCATTGATTGTTTTTGTGCCAGTACCATAATGTTTTGTTTCCTGTAGCTTTGTAGAATAGTTCAAAGTCAAGGAGCATGACATTTTCAGCTTTCTTCTTCCTTCTCAAAATTGCTTTGACTATTCAAGGGCTTTCATGGTCCCATACAAATTTTAGGACTATCTGTCCTACTTCTGTGAAAAAATATCAGTTATTTTAATAGATATTGCAATGATTAATAAAATATTGATTTGCCCAATTCATAAGCACAGACTATCTCTCCTCTTATTTGTAATGTCTTTGATTTCTCTCATCAAAGTCTTAAGAATTTTCAGGATAAATATCTTTCACCTCCTTGGCTAAATTTATTCCTATATATTTTATTTGTTTTGATTCAGCTTTAAATGGGATGTCTTTTTTTATTTCTCCTTCTGATAGTTTGGTATTAGTGTATAAAATGCAACAGATTTATGTATATTAGTTTGTATCCTTCAATATTGCTGAATTTTTAAATTAGTCCTAATACTTTGTTGATGGAGTCTTTGGGGCTTCTATATATAGTGTCAGGTCATCTGAAAACATTGATAATTTTACTCCTTCCCTTCCAACTTGGATGATTTTTGATTATTTTTCTTGACTAATTATTGTGGCTAGAATTTCTAATACTCTGTTGCACAAAAGTGACAAGAATGGGCATCCTTGTCTTGTTCTTGATCTTAAAGGAAATGTTTTCAACTTTTTATCATTGAGTATGATGTTAGCTATGGGTTTATCATATATGGTCTTTGATATGTTGAAGTATGCTCCTTCTATGCCCACTTTGTTGAGAGTTTTTATCATAAATTGATGTTGAACTTTATAAAATGCCTTTTCAACATCTGTTGAAATGATCATATGATTTTTACTTTTTGTTTTGTTCATATGGTATGTCACATTGATTGAATTTGTGGATATTGTACCATTCTTGCAACCCTGGAATGAATCCAAGTTGATCATTCTCTCTTTAACTTTTGCCATTTTAATTTTAAAATGCCTTGGTGTGGACCTTTTTAGGTTTATCTTGTTTGGGGCTACCTGTGCTTTCTATACCTGGGTGTCCACAGGTTAGGGAAGTTTCCAACCATTATTTCTTCAGATTTATTTTCTGTCTCTTTGTCTCTCTCTTCTCCTTTTGGGGACCCTGTAAATATTATAATGCTTGATTTCTTAGTGTATTTTTATATCAGTTATGTAGTCTTCATTTCTGCCTGATTCATTATTATATTTTCTAAGTCTTTGTGAAAGTTCTCACTGACAGAAACAGTCACAAGGATACCCACCCAAATCAGGAAAAGAATGGAAGAATTCAGTGAGAACTTTGAAACAAACTGACCATGGATTTGCATACTTATTAGGTCATTAATCTGTATATTTTTGAGCAAGTTACTAGATCTCTCTAAGTCTTAATTATCTTATCTGCAAAATGGGGATATGAGAAGATTAATCATGGTTTGTTGAATAAACTAAATAAGATGTGCTTAGCATAGATCCACACTTTTTGTAAATGCTCACTATACATTAGCTGCTAAGAAGTATTGGCAGAATGATATCACTGATATATTGTTTTGGCTTTTGTTATAGTTGGCTTATTTTATAGGAATGAAGATCTTGGTGCTAAATATAGCTTTGCCTTATTATTATACTGAAGATAGTTTTAGATGGTGTGTTTTTCTACTTAGATTGGAAAGTTTTGTGCAGCAGATAATTCAAATCTATTTAGTTACTGTATGCCATGACTCAGTGAGTAGATATGAATTTTTCTTTTATGATATATACTGCTACCTAACATGCTTCTCATCTCCCACCTGACTCGACTCTTCCTTTTCCACTGGGCCCATCTCCTCTTTCTCCCCTCACCAACCTCTGCATGCACTTATAATGTGTATCTTATAAAACCTCAAGAGTTAATGATGCTGGTTATCTTCAGTATGCTACTTTCCACTATTCTTCAACCTGTTTGATGCATAAAGAGGTTGACTTGTTTGTCCACACACTCTATGCTCTCTGAGTTCTGGCAAAAGATGTTAGGGCAGAAGGAGAATGGCATTTGGCTATGTATTCTCTTTAGATTTTTCTATGAGAGATTGTCTCAAGCTGGCTATGTGCTTTACCTGAGGGTACAGTTCCTCTCAAAGTAGGCTTTTCTTATTACACCTCTTTCTGAGTTCTGGTAACTGTCCTCTCCCTTGCCCTTTCAGGCCTTGGGGTCATTACTATCTCTACTCTTACCAGCAGCCAGGGCATCACACTGTCTCTTGTGGTTTCCCTACTTCCTGCTTACACCCCTTAGATGCCCGCCCCCCCCCCCCCCCCCCACATTAAACCCTTTGGAATTACTCTGATTTGTGTGTGTCATTCTGTTTCTTCCTATATCCCTGAAAGATATCACAAAGAGATAAAATGATTCCTGATTACAAACAGCTTAATTTCCTGTAAACTTCTAGGATCATGAATGCATGCACGCTTAGTTGCTCAGTCTGTCCAACTCTCTGTGACCTTATGGACTTTGCGATCCTGCCAGGTTCCTCTGTCCATGGGATTTCCCAGGCAAAAATACTGGAGTGGTTTGCCATTTCCTTCTCTAGGGGATCTTCATGACCCAGTGATCGAACTCACATTTCCTGTATCTCGGGCATTGCAGGCGGATTCTTTATCCATTGAGCCACTGGGGACCATGCCACGTGTGGAATATATTCTGCATATTTATTACTTTTAGGGAAGCTAAGTTAGTCCTTTAAATGCTTGATATTAAGATAAGGTTTTCAACTATTAAGAAGGCAAAATAGCCATGACATTTTTACGGTCTTCTAATTATTTTTATACAGAGAATTTCAAAGGGCTTCCTTGTATCAGAATATCACATTTCATTGCAACTGAAAAAAAATCTGAATTTCTGTCTTTTAAAAAATCAAGATTTCAGCATAAATAATACACCATTTATTTAAATAGTCTAAAAAGTGACTCTATTTATGATAATTTTTTTAGATTTCAAAACATATATTTGTGTGTCCAGTTTAGAAATATAATCTAAGAACACATTATATATATATAAAATCTCCCTACTTTTTCAATAGAAACTACTGAATATAATTTAGCCTTTGCTTATTAGTGGTGATCTTTATGACAATTAATTATGATAGTAAATTTTAAAAGCAGACTTTTATTTTGTCCTTTGTTCATCTATTACACTGTTTTTTCTCCATATAAGTATACATGCTTCTTACATTCCTTACTTCTCCAATTTGTTCCTTTTAGGTTTTATAATAAAATATCTAAGTTGGGAGAACTATATATAAGTAAAATCAATATGTGTTAAGTAATGATTTGAGATTTTGTTCTCATAGTAAAGTGCATGAGGCTTATAACATGAAAGAAGTCTTTTTATATTAACCTAAAAGCTCAAGGGTATGTTCTGAGTAGGTTTTGAAAGTCTGGATCTTATGATCATATTATTTTAGAATTGGTAGAGAATTCAAGTGATCCTTTTATTTTATAGCTTAGCAAATGGTGGTCCAATTATAATAAGAAAATTACCAGTTCACACTGCTGATAAATAGAAAGTTTAAAGCTAGATTTTAAATCATTAATTAACTCTTGGTTCAGTGTTGTTTGCCCTGAACTATGTTAGAATGCATGTTTGAAATATGCTAAAAAGAAATGAAAAGAATTAATTTTTTAACATGGAATTTCACTTCTGGTTTACAGAATTAAAATCTCAAATTACTTACATCATTTGAATTAAATAAAAATTTAATATGACACTTCTGACAAAATATATGTAAAAAATTTAAAACTTATAACCCTGTCAAATTTATCTTTACAACATTGATCAAAAATGCATGAAGTACTCAGCAGTAATTCTTTTGGCCTTATTCAAACCAGTAGTCAGAATCAATGCTATTTCAGGGAATGTCTAGGCTATTTTTCTTTCTTATATATATTTGGTGAAAAATCCACACTAGAAATATAATTTGATTGTATTTATTGTTTGTGTCTTTCTATATTATAATGTTTGGAGGTTATAGGAAATGGAAAGAAACTTTTTATGCCCATGATGTTCTAGCAACATATGCAGGTCTGTTGCAAGTTTTAGGAATTTAGTATAATTCTACTGGTAGTGTTGAATGAAAAATTTTCCTTTCTCTCTTGTGTTTAACTAGTTTAATTATTAAGATTCTCTTATATAGTGAAAAGAATATGCAGTTGATTTTTAAATATTCAAAATATTCTCCTCTTCTATAATAGACTGCATTAAATAGTTTCCTAAAATTCAGTAACTGATTTTTTAATTAAAAAAATGTTTTTTCAAAGAAATATAGTACTTCATTCACTAGCTTTGGAATCTAAGTCCATGAAAACAATTCTGAATTTGTCCTTCTGGCTTGTAAAATGAGAAGCAGTATTTCCCTTGAGGAAAGTCACAGAGGAATGCAGAAGTCCAGAGGAACTCAAAATGAGTGTCCTTTAATTACAATCCAGGATTTGTTACCATCTAGTCATATCATTTTGGGGAAACTGCTTACTATTTCTGAACTTGTTCCTACAACCATAAAAAAAAAGATTTATAATAATATCAACCCCATGGGAATAATTTTGAAAATAAAACAAGATAATAAAAAGTGCAGTTCTGTAAAATTTAGTGACTTTAAAATAACTTGTGTCACTTATCCCCAACATGCTATAATCTTGCGAATAAAGAAAACAGCTGCTTGTTATCTACTCGATTCAATTCAGTTCAGTTGCTCAGTCGTGTTCGACTCTTGGCGACCCCATGAACCGCAGCAAACCAGGCCTCCCTGTCCATCATCAACTCCCAGAGTCCACCCAAACCCATGTCCATTGTGTTGGTGATGCCATCCAACCATCTCATCCTCTGTCATCCCCTTCTCCTCCTGCCCTCAATCTTTCCTAGCATCAGGGTCTCTTCAAATGAGTCAGCTCTTTGCATCAGGTGGCCAAAGTATTAGAGTTTCAGCTTCAACATCAGTCCTTCCAATGAACACCCAGGACTGATCTCCTTTAGGATGGACTGGTTGGATCTCCTTGCAGTCCAAGGGACTCTCAAGAGTCTTCTCCAACACCACAGTTCAAAAGCATCAATTCTTCGGCGCTCAGCTTTCTTTATAGTCCAACTCTCACATCCATACATGACCACTGGAAAAACCATAGCCTTAACCAGATGGACCTTTGTTGGCAAAGTAATGTCTCTGCTTTTTAATATGCTGTCTAGGTTGATCATCACTTCCCTTCCAAGGAGTAAGCGTCTTTTAATTCCATGGCTGCAGTTACCATCTGCAGTGATTTTGGAGCCCAGAAAAATAAAGTCAGCCACTGTTTCCCCATCTACTTGCCATAAAGTAATGGGACCGGATGCCATGATCTTAATTTTCTGAATGTTGAGCTTTAAGCCAACTTTTTCACTTTCCTCTTTCACTTTCATCAAGAGGCTCTTTAGTTCTTCTTCACTTTCTGCCATAAGGGTGGTGTTATCTGCATGTCTGAGGTTATTGATATTTCTCCCAGCAATCTTGATTCCAGCTTGTGCTTCATCCAGCCCAGCATTTCTCATGATGTACTCTGCATATAAGTTAAATAAGCAGGGTGACAGTATACAGCCTTGATTATCTTGAATATCTTGAATATCTACTTGATTAGTAATATCCAATTCTCTCCATGTGTTAAATTTCTTACCTTAATATTTAACTTTCTTAAATGTATTACTGTCACAATGTTTTTAAAAATGAATAAGATATTCTTTACTATTATCCTCATTCTTAAGTTGATTAAAGCATGACACATTATAAAAGACTGTGCTATGGCATACACTGCATTAAGTCTTTCTATAAGTTTAATTAGTTCACTTAACCAGTTTTTTACTTGGTTTTGTAAACTAAATTTTTGCAAAATTTTTACAAATTTTAAACCATTCAATTACTGATTGAATACCAATTTTATTTATATTTTTGGAATGCTTTTAATTTTTGTATATGCCATGCACAGTCCCACACCTCATAGTAAGTAATGGGATGCTTGACAAGTATAGGCACGTATGAAATAGCAATCTAGGGAAGAGCTTAGACACCCAGGAACAGGAAATTATGTCTAAATAAGTTGCTACTGTGCCAAGTAGGCTGCAGATGTTTCAATTTATAATTAGTTATTTATAGAGAAGCAACTATGATATAACTGATATTATGACTGTAAAATATTGCCCACACAGTGGAAAATAATGACTAGGAGAACATTTTTGTAACAGAGGCTGGTTACCTGCTATGCCTATTTAGACCAAGGATCTTAAATCTACTGGTTCAATAACTTCTGTTTAGTTCTTCTATTTGCCAGGTATTCTTCTGGATGTTTTAGAACATAAAATGTCCCAAGTCTAATAAGGCTTACTATGTAGAAACAGATGATAATGAAAGAAATATGAATATCTCCAGTGAATGGGAGTTCTATATGAGGCAAGGTAAGGGACAAGAAGTTGGCAGTGAGGTGGGGCCACTCTTCATAGTGTGGTCAGATAAAGCCTCTCTGATGAGAGTGGTTGATGAGGGTCAGGTCACCAAGGGCCTTTAGGTCATGGAAGGAACTTTGAGTTATATTCTGAGTGACATGTGAGACCATTGATGGCTTTTGATCAGAAGTGAGCCATGACTTCATTTATTAGCTGTGAGATCTCTGGCTACTATATGGAGAAAAAACTTTGGCAGAGAAAAGTGGAACCAATTAAACTAACTTATTATTTTTTTAAATAGTGAAGCCAAGTTCTTCCAGTTCACATATCTTCATATAGCAATAACTGAGAGGAATTCCTTCAATTAGGAATTTTGTAATGATATTTAAAGGCACCAAACATTCTAAGGACTGCTGTATACAGTTTACTACACAAGTTTCTATACCCCATCTATGAATAGTAATTAAGTTTTGAAAATAAGTCTCCAGTTCTCAGTAAGAAACTTTGATATCTCTTAACCAGTAAAATGAAGAGTTCTTGTCAAATTTGTATATTCTTATTGTGTTCCAAGTTCTTCTTGTCCCAGTGTCTATATTAGTCTATCCCATTTGCTCTTTATGTAGATGGTTAGGATACTTCATTTGTTAAATCCAGGAAAGTTTGTTTCAGCTCTGTCTCTTCAACCTGAGCATTCAATGACTCCTGGTAGCTAATCCAATGGCTGTATTGGATTGTATAAGAGTTAAACCATTGTGTCAGGTAGTTATTTCCTGCTTGGATTAAGGGCTGAAAATGGTTCTCCTACTGAGACAAAACAGGGGCAATATTAAATAGCATCCTTGGCAATAATAGCTCTTGGCTGTGATCATTAAGCACTTAATGCTCAGTATGCTTTATAATGGTCCCATCTGTAACACTACCATGCTCTCTGCCCACTTCTGCCCTGACTTCAGATAAGTTCCATCTTTGTTCCATGATGAAGCACAATGCTTAATATTATATGCTTAATACAAAGGCATTTCTTCATTCTTATGGAAATACTAGCAGATCCTGCTAATGGACATTAGGTGAGAATTTTCTCTGTTTTTAATGGAGATGGTGGGAAAGAATCAATGAAGAAAATGTGAGGTAAAAATCCAGGAAGGTAACAGGTTTTCTGATAGGACCCTCCTTTGGCTGTTTCTTCCCCATCTTCATTGAACATGATGAAATCTAGTTTAATCAGAATCACTGAGAGAAAGAGGAAGGGCAGGGAGGAAGGATTGTTCAAAAATTGTGGTTCTTTGAAGAAGAAGGAGGGAAATGAGCTAGAAACTGGAACAGGATTATAATGCTATGCTATAATTTCCTAATTGTATTCTGTCAAGCATCTTCTTCATTATTTTCCCTTGCTCCCCATAGTCACTAGACTGCTTGCTCTGGCTGAGTGGAAGAGATGGTCAGATGTACAAAAAAAGAAGCAATTCGTCCACCTTAGGGATGTATTTATTTTGCAATTCCAGAGTGCTATAGAATTATAGCAAACATAATGCCAAATCACCCTAGAATAAAGGGATCTATAAAGAAATAGGTTCAATAAAACTAGCGTGGAGAGGGAGGTGGGAGGGGGGATTGGGATGGGGAATACGTGTAAATCTATGGCTGATTCATATCAATGTATGACAAAAAACAATAAATAAATAAAAAAATAAAAATAAAAAAAAATGTGAAAAAAAAAAAAAAACTAGCAGATATGTATCACGCAACTTCAGCTCCCCATATCCAGTGTATCTTTAAATGACTCAAAAGTGTTTTGAACCATACATGGATATGCCCTTGCACACTTGTAGAGGGTTTCACTCATAAAGCCCTCAACAGTTGTGAACAGTGTCCTAGCTCAGTTGCTCTCTGGTTAATAAGCAGTCTTTGTATCTTCAAATGGAAGTGAAGTCCCTGCTGCCACTGACCTGGCTTGATGCTTATATGATTTTTTTCATTCAGTACGCTTTTTATTGAGAATCAACATTATGATGCTCATAAACAATAGAAATATTGTTAAAACAAGAAAAGAATAGTATTTCTTGAGCATCTGCAAATTGAACATACATTTTCTTTGCATATTATCCCTTTTAAGTCTAAATGCAACCTCCCCAGGAAATTGTTATTGATATTAGTCATGAAAGTGGATCTCATCTTGACTGCAGAGGAATTCTGGGTTGATCTGAGTAAGTATTATTGAGAGCGGATCCTAAACCAGTGATCTTGTTTACATTCTGGTCATAGTTAGACATCTAAAAGCCTTACCTCACAACTTCTTTATATGATGCTTCCTCTATTTTTGATTTCCTTTACCATTAGTCTTTCTTCAAGATTCAATCACCCACTTTTGAAGTTCTCCTAGATCCTCATGGAAAGAATCAAGTATTTTTCATCTCTATTCTTATAATTAAAACCCAGGAATCCCTCTAAAAGACCATACAACACTGGATTTAAAAATGTACTTTAAAATTATACAGACCTACATTTTTATTCCATTTTGTCTCTTAATTATGTGATGTTCTGAGAGGCGATGTAACTTATGAAAAATCCCATATAAGCCCTATGAGGAGAAGAATTTTGTCCTGATTATCAGTGTTCCCCTAATGACAAGGACAGTGCTTTCCATTTAGGCTGTTCTCAATAAATACAAGCAAGCTAATAAATGAATGAATATTTAGAAATTGATGAGGTATTTGGTAAAGCTAGAGTGCAGTGTTTGTTGTATCAGTTCAGTTCAGTCACTCAGTCGTGTCCGATTCTTTGCAACCACATGAACTGCAGCACGACAGGCCTCCCTGTCCATCACCAACTCCCAGAATTTACTCAAACTCATGTCCATTGAGTTGGACGGTGATGCCATCCAACCATCTCATCCTCTGTCGTCCCCTTCTCCCACCTTCAATCTTTCCCAGCATCAGGGCCTTTTCAAATGAGTCATCTCTTCACATCAGGTGGCCAAAGTATTGGAGTTTCAGCTTCAACATCAGTCCTTGGACTGATTTCCTTTAGGATTGACTGGTTGGATCTCCTTGCTGTCCAAGGGACTCTCAAGAGTCTTCTCCAACACCACAGTTCAAAAGCATCAATTCTTCTGCACTCAGCTTTCTTTATAGTCCAACTCTCACATCCATACATGACTACTGGTAAAACCATAACCTTGACTAGATGGACCTTTGTTGACAAAGTAATATCTCTGCTTTATAATATGCTGTCTAGGTTGGTCATCACTTTCCTTCCAAGGAGTAAGCATCTTTTAATTTCATGGCTGCAGTTACCATCTGCAGTGATTTTGGAGCCCAAAGAAGCAAAGTCTGCCACTGTTTCCCCATCTACTTGCCATGAAGTAATGGGACCGGATGCCATGATCCTACTTTTCTGAATGTTGAGCTTTAAGCCAACTTTTTCACTCTCCTCTTTCACTTTCAAGAGGCTCTTTAGTTCTTCTTCACTTTCTGCCATAAGGGTGGTGTCATCTGCATATCTGAGGTTATTGGTATTTCTCCCAGCAATCTTGATGCCAGCTTGTGCTTCCTCCAGCCCAACATTTCTCATGATGTGCTCTGCATATAAGTTAACTAAGCAGTGTGACAATATACAGCCTTGATATACTCCTTTTCCTATTTGGAACCAGTCTGTTGTTCCATGTCCAGTTCTAATTGTTGCTTCCTGACCTGCATACAGATTTCTCAGAGAGCAGGTCAGGTGGTCTGGTATTCCAATCTCTTTCAGAAATTTCCACAGTTTATTGTGATCCACACAGTCAAAGGCTTTGGCATAGTCAATAAAACAGAAATAGATGTTTTTCTGGAACTCTCTTGCTTTTTTGATGATCCAGTAGATGTTGGCAATTTGATCTCTGTTTCCTCTGCCTTTTCTAAAACCAGCTTGAACATCTGGAAGTTCAAGGTTCACGTATTGTTGAAGCCTGGCTTGGAGAATGTTGAATATTATTTTACTAACGTGTGACCCATTATGACTAAATTAATGGAAAAGGGCATTGAAGTGACGTTTTCTCCCCACCCTTGCCCTATTTGGACCCTTGATTGGGACACACTTCCTGCAGCAGTGAGCCCAAAGGAAGGAGATACCCCATGTCCAAGGTCAGAGAAACCCCAGTAAGACGGTTGGTGCTGGAGCGACTATGAGATATCCCATGTCCAAGGGCAAAGGAGATGCCCTAGCAAGATGGTAGGAGGGGCAAATTTGCATTTAGAATCAAACCCCATTCCCACCAGTGACACTAAGAGGGCTCAAACAAACCTTGTGTGCACCAGGACCCAGGGACCCTATAGAGACTGAGACTGAACTGTGTTTGAACATCTCCTGTGCAGGTACGGGTCAGCAGTGGACTGCCACAGGAACAGGGGCTCTGGGTGCAGCAGACTGGGGTATGGTATAAGCCCTCTTGAAGAAGGTCGCCATTAACCCCACCATAGAGCTGCCAGAACTTACACAGGACTGGGAAATAGACTCTCGGAAGGCACAAACAGAACCTTGTACACCAGGAGCCAGGAGAAAGGAGCAGTGACCCCACAAGAGACTGACCCAGACTTGCCTGTGAGTGTCCAGGAGTCTCCAGCAGCATCATGGGTTCATGGTGTGGCCTGATGCAGGGTTGGGGGCACTGAGTGTAGCAGTATATACCTGAGATCTTTTGAAGGAGGTCACCATTATCTTCATTACCTCCACCATAGTTTGGCCCCAGGTAAATAACAGGAGGGGACACAGCTCCACCCATCAACAGAAAATTGGATTAAAGATTTACTGAGCATGGCCCCTCCCATCAGAACAGGACCCAGTTTCCCCCTCAGTCAGTCTATCCCATCAGGAAGCTTCCATAAGCCTCTTATCCTTCTCCATCAGAGAGCAGACAGACTGAAAACCACAATCACAGAAAACTAACCAATGTAATCACAGGGACCACAGCCTTGTCTAACTCAATGAAACTATGAGCCATGCTGCGTAGGGCCACCCAAGATGGACAGGTCATGGTGGAGAGTTCTGACAAAATGTGGTCCACTGGAGAAAGGAATGGCAAACCACTTCAGTATTCTTTCCTTGAGAACCCCATGAACAGTATGAACAGTTTGTTGTATATAACAAGAAATTTGTAAATGAAAGTAGAAAAAACATAGGAACCAACTTGATATGGACTATGAGTCATGTTGAGGAGTATGGACTATATTGAAAGTCCTGTGTGTCCAACATGTATCAGGGAGTCAAATACTTGGAATTTTTAGCAGAGCTGGGGAACAATATAAATGACCCTGAATGTTACTTGTTCAACATGGTCTTTTCTCACACATCCCTAACCAAATAAACCCTATGTTCTCTACCTTAAGGATTGGATCCTTCCTCATCTGAACCACATTGTCTAGCAATTTAATTGACAGCCATGCTTTATAATTGCTTATTCTTAAACTCGAAATCAAGCTATGAGCACCAACTGATCCTTTCTAGTCTTTCCAATGAGGTTTTGCCAGCTCTGTAGCACACAAAGACTAAAAGGGCCTGTCCATCCAGTCTAAACATACCTGAGCTATGTTTATTATTTAGTCCTCATTCTGCTAGCAATTAAGACACAAAATTTTAGAGCTGGAAAATCAACTAGTTTTTCTCTTTGAACACCTTCATTTTATACCAAAACCCACTAAGGCCAAATAGGGTTAAATGGAATGATTGAGGTTAGGTTCTATGATTTCCTCAGGTGTATGGGAGGTATGGGTCAGAGAGAAATAAGTATTTTACTATAGTTTAAGTTCAGTAGACCCTCTTTGAGTCTGCATTTCACTATAGCTTCATTTCATGAAGTAAAATAGTAACTTCATGAAGACACTCATTTGATTTATCATTTAACATATCATTTAACAAAGTGAGGAAAGCCATCTGTTTTCTTACCAAGAAGGAAATTTGGAAGGCAGGCTGCATTTAGGGTCCTAAGTGGATGTGATGACTGCTGTCACTATGGCAACAAGTTGTTCATTCAAAGATTTTTTAAATAAGTCTTAATGATCCTTCCTAATATATCTCTGAATTCAAGCACGTCTTTAGCCAGCACTTCCCTATATCTGTTTACTTCAGTGACCCCTCTCTTTGGTCTTTTCCCAGACTAATCTAGCCTACTCAAAATAAATAAATGTTTTTAAACCATTATTTTCATTGGTATCATTATTTTTGAATGTCTATTCATGGCAGGCACTTTATATGGATGATACCTACCTTGTGAGGCAGAAGTTACTATCCCCATTTTACTTGTGATCAAACTGAAGTTAAAGGAGGTCATATTTTTGCCATGTGCTTGGGAACAAGTACATGGAAGATGTAGCTTTCAGCTCTGGCTTTTCCAATCCAGGAACCTATGCCCTTTTTATTCTGCCAAGCTCTCACTCTCTAGTGTTACCAAAACTTTTGGATCCCTGTTGTCCAGAGAAATCACCAAACCAACTACATGTAGCCTTAAACCTCCTTCAACATGTTGCCAAACTCCATATTTCTCAACATAAATCATCCATTCTTATTTCTGAGTATTTATCATAGTACTCACCTGTAGCATTATTCCTTCTCTTCCCTTTAAAAACCAATTTCATTAATTCTTCAAACCCAACATAATGATCATGTCCCTCCAGGAGTGCTTCCCTTGGTTATTATACACACTAGTCATTGAGCCTTTAAACTGCCTCCTCTCCATATCTTGAACTTGCTGTTAGTTCAGTTAGTCCTGAAATAAGATGTGCAGTGCAACTGTTTGCATATTGATTTATCTTTCCAATGATTGCTGTTTTAGTGACACAGTACCCACAAAAACTTTATAACTGTGACTATGTTTCAGAGGTTGACTGTAGCCAGTCATCAATTATCTTGCTCTCTCCAGCTCTATGTCTGTGGAACCAGGTAAAAGAAATCAAAGATACAGTGTCTAACCCGACCTTGGTGTTAGCTTTTATTCATAAGCCCTTTATTCCAAGTATGGATTAAGAAAATTGTCATTGTGAATGTTTCACCAGTTACATGAGTGTGTATCAGAATTATTAATACACACAGAACTATCTGAAAGAAAATTTATGGAACATGATATCCTAGACTTAATAGTAGGCTTTCAAATAATTATATGCATAAAGACACAACTGTTTTTCAAAGGTTAATATGGAGAATTCATATTTATATAGAATTACAGAAAATGAGATTACTCATAAATAAAATTTTCAGAAATTCAAAGCATTTCTCATTTTAAGCCAAAATTATTATTTTAAACATTTTAAGGTTTGGGGATAAAAATAACTTCAAAAAGTAGTGTATACTTCTCTACTTCCTTAAACAAAACATAAAGGATAATTTTCCCTAGCTTAATGACTCAGTATCATCATTCTGAACTTTAATTACTCTTCAACTCTGTAATAAAATGACATTTTTAAGTTACTGAGGCATTATTAGTGTTAGTCGCCTTTGATACAAAATGATTCTAGATTGCTATCCTTTTTAGAATACAGTATTTGCTTCTTTTTTATATGCTTTGTGTCTCTGCAGCTATCATTTATCTCTGCTTTTGCTAGACCTAGTGCTGTTAGTTTTCCCAACTTTACATTTCATGTGTGAGTTTTGACCTGTTATAGATTGATACACCAATTAAACATTCTTCTTGGAACTTTGTCTAAAATAATAGTAAATGGGTGTTGAATAGGGATGGTATAGCATCCTTATATAAGATAATTTTACTGCATACCTATGTTACATTTATGCTGTATATTCAGAGACCTTTCAATTTATCTCCTGGTCTTTTGCTGGGCCTGGGAAGTTCAGATTGTTGAAAGTGACTTTCCTTATAAACTGCATTGCTCTGGGGCAGACAGAGTCAAATAAAACTCAGTCTGGTCCCTGGAGGTGGTCTATCAATATAGGGACAGATTCAGTGGTGGGTACTGAGATCAATGCACATTGTAGCTCAGAAGACTGTCACAAAAATCCAGAGATTTGATGCACTTTTGTTATGGGATCTTTTTATAGGCCATACAGCCATTTACCTTCATCAAGTTCACTTCTCATAATTATCTCTTGTATTGCTTCTAGATTTAAAAAGCTGTAAGAATATTGGCATTTACCCTAGAGAGTATTTTGCCCTTTTCCATATATGGGCAGTTTTGCTTCTTTCAAATTCTTACTTCCTAAAGGAAAAACTTAGTCTTAATAAAGACTCAAATTTTGTGCAGTTATTATGCATGCCTACAACACATTAATTTTCCCCACCCAGGTCATTCCAGTTTCCTTAAAACTCCTGACTATATGGAATTTGCACACTTAAGTGGATTTCTTAGTAGTTCAGTGAGCAAAAAGCCAAGTAGCTTGTCATCAAAGTGGCCCTTTAATCATATTCTTTTCTTTCAGTTTATTTGGGCTAGTTCTTCAGTCACTCCTCAATTTAACCTCTTCATATTTGCCAATACTTGTTGATAGTCAAAATTATGTTGCAACTCGATTCATAGATAGGATCTTTCAGAGATGGCACCAAACACAGTAAACTTTCTTTGTTCCACCCTGTGAACATGTGATACATCAAAAGAAAAAGAAAAATTACTCCTACAGATTGTGTGATGTATAAAAGTGAAACCATCAGTCAGAGGTATGAAAATGTTTTATTAATCCCTTTAGAAGTCTCTGTGTGCTTTTTTTTTTTCTGCACAAGCAGAAAATGTGGTTCATTTCTTGTTGAATTCTAAGTATTTCATCTCTGAGATTACCTCTCCTATTTCCTTCCTAACTTATCTATCATAATCCCCATGTTTCTTGGTGGCACTTGGTATCTTGTTCTACATTTATAAAGGGATCCTTTAATTTTTGTTGTTGTTCAGTCTCTCTGTCATATCTGACTCTTTGTGACCTCATGGACTGCAGCACACCAGCCTTCTTTGTCTACCATCTCCCAGGGCTTGCTCAAACTCATGTCCATTGAGTCAATAATGCCATCCAACCATCTTTTCCTGTCATCCCCTTCTCCTGCTGCCTTCAATCTTTCCCAGCAACAGGGCCTTTTCTAATGAGTCAGCTCTTTCCATCAGGTGACCAAAGTATTAGAGCTTCAACTTCAGCACCAGTCCTTCCAATGAATATGCAGGACTGATTTTCTTTAGAATTGACTAGCTTGATACCCTTACAGTCCAAGGGACTCTCAGGGGTCCTCTCCAATGCCACAGCTCAAAAGCATCAATTCTTCAGTGCTCAGCTTTCTTTATGGTCCAACTCTCACATCCATAAATGACTACTGAAAAAACTATAGCTTTGACTAGATGGGACTTTGTTGGCAAAGTAATGTTTTTGCTTTTTAATATGCAGTCTATGTTTGTCATTGTTTTTCTTCCAGGGAGCAAGGGTCTTTGAATTTCATGGCTGCAGTCACCATCTACAGTGATCTTGGAGCCCTCCAAAATAGTCTGTCACTGTTTCCATTGTTTGTCCATCTATTTGCCATGAAGTGATGGGACCGGATGCACAGTCTTAGTTTTTTTGAATACTGAGTTTAAGCCAGCTTTTTCACTGTCTTTTTTCATCTTCATCGAAGCTCTTTAGTTCTTCACTTTCTTCCATAATAGTGGTGTCATCTGCATGTCTGAGGTTGTTGATATTTCTCCTGGCAATCTTGATTCCAGTTTGTGATTCATCCAGCTCTGCATTTCTCATGATGTACTCTGCATATAAGTTAAACAAGCACGGTGAAAATATACAATCTTTACATACTCCTTTCCCAATTTTGAACCAGTTTGTCTTTCCATGTCTGATTCTAACTGTTGCTTCTTGACCTGCATACAGATTTCTCAGGAGGCAGGTAAGGTGGTCTGGTATTCCTATCTCTTTAAGAATTTTCCACAATTTTTTTGACCCACACTGTCAAAGGCTTTAACATAATTAATGAAGCAGAAGATGTTTTTCTAGAACTCTTGATTTTTCAATGATCCAACAGATGTTGGCAATTTGATCCCTGGTTCCTCTGCCTTTTACAAATCAGACTTGAACATCTGGAAGTTCTTGGTTCACATACTGTTGAAACCTAGCTTGGAGAATTTTGATCATCACTTTGCTACTGTGTGAAATGAGTGCAATTGTGTGGTATTATGAACATTCTTTGGCATTGCCCTTCTTTGGGATTGGATTGAAAACTGACCTTTCCCAGTCCTACGGCCACTTCTGAGTTTTCCAAATTTGCTGGCATATTGAGTACAGCAGGTTAACAGCACTTTAATTTTTACCAGCTTTCAACAAAAAGTGCCTACTCTGATTGATAGTTCTTGTGAGGACAAACATCCAGAAATGGAAAGAGGGATGGGCTACAGACAAGGAATTTTAACCCATTAACTGAGCCTAAAGAAATTCTTGGAAAAAGAGAGAATAAGTAAAGAATCAGATAAATAAATTCAGACTTATTTTATTAGCCCTTTATAGTCTTATATACTGACTTCCTCCTCAGCTAAGATCTTCGAGGGCAGAATCATGCCATCTCTCTTTTAGTGTCTACAGCACCAACCAGTGTACCTAACAAATAATGCTCAATATTTTCTTGGTAGTGAAAGGAATGAGTCCTGTAGGAGGCTGTATCTTCCTGTTTTCCTCAGGCCTCTCCTTTTAGATCTTTCTCGCTATTTCAAGTGTGCAGCAAACAAGCCAGAGGAGAGCCATTTGGATATACTTTTGTTTTAAAATAATTATTTTCTTACTCTTTTTAAAAAATAATAATTCTTCTATTTATTTTTTTCACTTATCCAATATTTCTGAGCAGCTGATCTGTGTCAAGGCATTGCTCCATGTGATAGCAATACAACAATGAACAAAACAGCATACCTTATCATATGCCAGACACTTTGTTAAATGCTTTGGACTTTATTTACATTATCTCAATTACTGATTAAAATCCCTGTGGGGAGGAAAAGGATATTTTCTTCAATCTGAAAATGAAATTTCAGAGACTCAAACCTTAATTAAATTTCCTAGGATCTCACAGCTCAGAAGGAGAAAACAGAAGTCAATGCAAGTTTAGCTGACTCTAATATTTATGCTCTTAATTGCTAGGTCTGATGGTTCAGATGGTAAAGAATCTGTCTGCTTGACTGAGTAACTAACACCAATTCTAGACCATGAATAAAGAAATGGGAATTACATAGATCAGAACTTGAATTGTAAGAATTAGTCCAATAAATGTTAATAGTATTTCATGAAAATTTTTAAGAACCAAGTTTTATGAACCTTAATGAATAGCTACTTATTCTTTCCCATATTAAATCTACCACAGATTTTCTTACCAGGAATAATTTAATTTAACTCCTGTAAACAACTCTTTAAGAAGCATCCAGAATGTGCATTGTTCACACTCATTTTCATTTGTTCACCATCTAGGCAGACTTTGACAGCAAATTTATCTATACCAGGATACTATGGACAGTTTTACTTTACAAATGAAGCAAAGCAGTTCAGATTTTTATCCAGATTAATTAATAATATTTTCATTCCTTCAAAAACTGTACTGAAAGTCAGCTATGTACCTTTATTAGGTTACAAAAATAAAATAAATAGAACTATACTCCCTTAGACCTTACATATGGGAGTTGGGGAAATTAAAAATGAATTTAAAAGATAATTCTGATGATGCTTAGTGCTATGAAAAACTGTGAAGAATCTGTGAGTAGGGTGGGTATAGGATAGGAAGGAGGAAGGCCTCACTGAAGAGATTTATTTTTATTTATTTATTTTTTTTTGAGCTGAGTCCTACATGGTGAGAAGGAGTCAGCCATATAAAGTTATGGAGGATAAAAAGAAAATGCAAAAGTAACAAGCACAAACAAACATCATCTGATGAATAACTGAGAAAAAGGCTTTTGGCCTACAAGAGAGTGAACTGAGGGAGGGACAAGAGATTAATAGAGTGATAGATGAGACCAGATCACATGGGTCCTATGTGTATGACTTTGTAATACATTATCTAAACAAAGGCATATTTAATAATAGAGATATTCTTAATAATTATACCAGGACAAAAGGTATTAATCTGGAATTTCCTAGATATACCAGCTGTTTAGATGATTTTAAGCAGAAAAGTGAGATAATGTGGTTTGCATTTCATAGGTCACCACACTGACTACTTCTGATCAATCTTTGCAGTAATCCTGATAAGAAGTGAAAGTGGCTTCCATGAGATTAATAGTAACAGAGCTACAAAGAACGTCAGTAATTTCAGATATATTTTATAGATAATGTAGACAAGATGTGGGTTGGATGTGTTAGGAGTGAGAGAAAAAGAAGAATAAGAGTAAGTGCTAGGTTTTTAACTGCAACCTCTAGATGAATTAAGATACCACTTCCTGATTTTGAAAAGATGGCAGAGGAACTGGTTTTAGTAAATGTTTGCAAATGAGTAGAACCAGCAGTCTGATTCTGAGTGTATTGAGTTTGAGATTCTGGTTAGAATTACAAGTGAATATATCAAAATACCAGCTGGGATATACTCTCTTTTCTTACCTGCTTATTAGAGCATTTTTGCATTGTAACATGTATCCTCAATAAAACAATTTAAAATGGAATTCAAATAGTCCACTAAAGTGATTTTTTTACTCAGCAGTAATTTTTTCCCCACTATCTGGTGTTTTAAATTGCTAACGTTATTTATTTCCTTTCTAGGAAAGTATAGATCTGGGTGAAATCATGTTTTCCCTTTGTTATTTGCCAACTGCTGGACGTATGACATTGACAGTCATCAAGTGCAGAAACCTGAAGGCTATGGATATCACTGGCTCATCAGGTATGCTCACAATTGGCTAATGGGTACATTCCCAAACAAACATGCCATATAGCTGAAATTATGAACGGCTACTGAATTATTAAGTTCATTTGTCTGTTGTGGGGCACTATGTGCTAAGTTGCTTCAGTTGTGTCCGACTCTTTGTGACCCTATGGACTGTAGCCCACCAGGCTCCTCTGTCCATGGGATTCTCCAGGCAAGTATACTGGAGTAGGTTGCCATTTTCTTCTCCAGAGGATCTTGCCAACCCAGGGTTTGAACCAGCATCTCTATGTCTCTTGCTTTGGCAGGTGTGTTCTTTACCACTAGCACCACCTGGGAAGGCTTGGGGCACTGTAGAAGTAGAAAAAGAGATTATCAACTAAAGTGTTCTAAACACCTCTTTAGTTTACATTATCACTATGACATTTTTGAAAGGTATTATCAAGTAGATTGCCTTTGGACTTGGGTTTATATCTTCATTTCTTTCTCTACTGATGTAGTTCTTTCACAAAAAATGTGTAACTTACCATACACTTTGGGGCTTCCCTTGTGGCTCAGCTGGCAAAGAATCCACCTGCAATGTGGGAACTCTGGGTTCGATCCCTGGGTTGGGAAGATGCTCTGGAGAAGGGAAAGTCTACCCACTCCAGTATTCTGGCCTGGAGAATTCCATGGACTGTATAGTCCATGGGGTCACAAAGAGTCAGACACAGCTGAATGACTTTCACTACTTGCAGCTACTCAGTTGCTTATAAAGGAAGATCCTTGGACTACGGGCTTCCCTGGTGGCTCAGACAGTAAAGATTCTGCCTTCAATGTAGGAGACCTGGGTTTGATCCCTTGGTCAAAAAGATCCCCTGGAGAAGGGAATGGCTAACTACTCCGATATTCTTGCCTGGAGAATTCCATGGACAGAGGAGCCTGGAAGACTACAGTCCACAGAGTCATAAAGAGTTGAGTACAACTGAAGTGACTGAGCATGCATGCATGCAGCAACAGAGAAATATAATAAAGTAAATGAACACACCTTAAAGTTTCTTAAAAACATTCTTGGAGGAAATTTTTCTTTTTCTAGATTTCATAAAGAGGTAAAACCCCATCATTCTCTTTAATCCCTTCATTTAAATCACCACAGTTCTAGAGAGTTATTTGTAAGTTAATAGGGAACTTTGGCACAGCTCTGTAGAAGAAAAAATGATCAGGACAGAGTAGGGAGGTCAGTAGCATTTATTGAATTAAATAAATAAGAAATAATAACACAGATATAGTAAAAGATGACATGGGGAGTGCAATCTATAACCTTTTGGTTCTTCAGAGCAAAATAAACTAAATTTGTATCACAAAAAGTATTAAGAACTCTAATGTAGAAAAGATTCCAGGAAAAACTAACTGAATAAAAAATGAAGTACAAGCATAAATATGGATATCATGCTCCTTTTGATATAATAATGTGGAATCTTAGAATATATATCATGTTGCTAATATTTGCATAAAGAAATACTTGAGTGATATATAAAAACTGAGGGGTGGAGAAGTAAGGGAATAGATGAGAAGGAGACTTCTCATTGCATGTCTTTCTCTGTCTCATCTTTTAAAATTTGTTATGAATTTTTATTCATTTTTTAAAATTTGCAATGCATAGTTGAAATATAAAGATAGAAAGAAAGGAAATTAATTTCACATTCATTTTGGTGAAAAAGTTTTAAGTAAACAAATTTGGAAGAACTTAAGATAAACAATGTATTCTGCAAATTATTGTTTATTTTGCTCTTTCTACCATGTATTGAAAGAGAACCAAATTTCCAGACAAGCAAACAGCAAAGTTGTAATTAAGTTCAAGAATATTTTTTATTTGTATGAAGCTTCTCATCAGGGGAGTGCATGCTTTGAGAACATCACCTCATTAAGTCTCACAACAGCCTTGTGAATCAAGTAAGGAACCCGTAAATTATCTTTATCACTAATAGAGAAATGTCATCAGAGACATGATGGGGGTAGCAAATGATAAACCAGGCCTCATTCTCACTGTTAATAAGAGGCTTAGGCCTGGGGCTCATACCACAAAAGTGAGTTTCTTCCTTAGAACATAGTTCCTATTATTAAAAATATATAGGGATGTTTCTATTTTGCAAATAAGTTCATTTATATCATTTTTAGATTTGCATATAAGCAATACCATGCAGTATTTATCTTTCTCTATCTGACTTATTTCACTCAGTATGACTTCTCTAGGTCCATCCATGTTACTGCGAATGGCATTATTTCATTCTCTTTTAATAACTGAATAATATTCTGTGAACATTATTTAATAACTGAATTCATATTCCATGGAATATGAATAATATTCCATATATATATATATATCTCTCACATGTTCTTTATCCATTCCACTATCAATGGACATTTATTGTAAAACAGTGTTGCAGTGAACATTGGGATACATGTGTCCTTTCGACCATGTTTTTCTCTGGGTACGTGCCCAGGAGTGGGATTGCAGGGTCATATGGTAGCTATATTTTTAGTTTTTGAAGTGAAGTGAAGTGTTAGTTGCTCAGTTGTGTCTGACTCTTTGTGACCTCAGGGCCTATAGCCTGCCAGGGTCCTCTGTCCATGGGATTTTCCAGGCGAGCATACTGGAATTCTTAAGGGGAAAAGGGAATGGGTAGACACTCACTCCCTTCTCCAGGGGATCCTCCCAACCCAGGGATCAAACCTGTGTCTCCAGCATTGTGGGCAGATTCTTTACTATGTGAGCCACCAGGGAAGACCCAGTTTTTGAAGAAACCTTCAGAGTGGCTGTATCAATTTACATTTCTACCAGCATATTAGGAAGATTCCCTTCTTTCCACACCCTCTCCAGCATATATTTTTTGTTGACTTTTTGATAATAGCTATTCTGACTAGTATGAGGTGATATCTTATTGTAGTTTTGATTTGTACTTCTATAAGTAATTAGCAATGTTGAGCATCTTTTCATATGCCTTTTGGCCATCTATATGTCTTATTTGGAGAAATGTCTAGATCTTCAGCCCGTTTTTTGATTCTGTTGTATTTTATAAATTTTTATTTATTTCTTTATTATTTATATTTTTGCTGTGTTGGGTCTTTGTTGCTGCATGTGCTTCTCTCTAGTTGAGGTGAATGGGAGCTACTCTGTAGAGGCCATTTGGGCCTCAACGTTGTGGCTTCTATTGTTGTGGAGCATGGGCTCTAGGGCTCATGGGCTTCAGTAGTTGCTGCATGTGGGCTCGGTAGTTGTGGCTCCTGGGCTCTCGAGTGTATAGGCTTAAGAGTAGTTGTGACTTGTGGGCTTAGTTGCTCCATGGAAGTGGGATCTTCCCAGATCAGGGACTGACCCCATATCTCCTGCATTGGCAGGTGTATTCTTTACCACGGAGCAACCAGGGAAGCCCTGGGTTGTTTGTTTTGATGATGTTAAGCTGCATGAGCTGTTTGTAAATATTGAAAACAAACCTCTTGTCAGTCACATGATTTGCAAATATTTTCTCCGTTTCTGTGGATTGTCTTTTAGTTTTGTTTATTGTTTCCTTTGCTATGCAAAAGCTTTTGAGTTTAATTAGGTCCCATTTGTTCATTTTTTGCTTTTATTTCCATTACTGTGAGAGACAGATAAAAAAAAAGATGTTGCTGTGACTTATGTCAGAGAGAGTTCTGCCTATGTTTTGCTCTAAGGGTTTTTTTTTTAATTAATTAATTTATTTAAATTGGAGGCTAATTACTTTAAAATATTGTAGTGATTTTTGCCATATATTGACATGAATCAGCCATGGGTGCTCTTAGAGTTTTATAGTGTCTGGTCTCACATTTAGGCCTTTAACCCACTTTGAGCTTATTTTTGTGTATGCTGCTAAAGAATGTTCTAATTTCATTTTTTATTAGCATATAGCTGTCTAGTTTTCCCAGCACCATTTATTGAAGAGACTGTCTTGCCTCCCTTGTTTCATTGTTTAGTTTTCCCACTTTTGTCATAGATTAATTGACCATAGGTGCATGGGTTTATTTCTGGTTTTTCCATCCTGTTCTGTTGATCAATATTTCTATTTAAACAAACTCACAGAGTTAGAGAACAAACTTATGGTTACCAAGGGGAATGGGTGGGGGGAAGGAATAGTCAGGGATTAGGGGATTGATATGTACACACTGCTATTGATATATACAACCTGGGCTTCCCTCATAGCTAAGTCAGTAAAGAATCTGCCTGCAATTCAGGAGATCCAGGGTTCAATTCTTGGGTCAGGAAGATCCTCCGGAGAAGGAAATGGCAAGCCACTTCAGTATTCTTGCCTGGAGAATCCCATGGACGGAGGAGCCTTGCGGGCTACAGTCCATGGGGTCGCAAGAGTCAGACACGCCTTAGCAACTAAACCACCACCACACCCTGCTATATTTAAAATGGATAACCAACAAGCAGTTACTGTATAGAGAAGATAAGTCTGCTAAATACTGTAACAGCCTAAATGGGAAAAGAATTAGAAAAAGAATGAAGTGAAGTGAACTCACTCAGTTGTGTCTGATTCTTTGCGACCCATGGACTGTAGCCCACCAGGCTCCTCAGTCCATGGGATTTTCCAGACATGAATACTGGAGTGGGCTGCCATTTCCTTCTCCAGGGGATCTTCCCGACCCAGGGATCGAACCCAGTTGGGTCTCCCGCATTGTAGGCAGATGCTTTACCGTCACAGCTACCAGGGAAGCCCAGAAAAAGAACAGATGCATGTATATGTATAAGTGAACCACTTTGCTGTAAACCTAAAACTAACACAACTTTGTTAATCAACTCTGTATGTGTGTTTGTTAGTCGCTCAGCTTAGTTTGCAACTGTATGCCAATATAAAATTAAAAGTTTAAAAAAATACAGTCATTGAATATTTCCCTTTTACCTTGTTTTCCTCTAGATACCTTATTTCCAGCCACAAAATGTGTTTTGACCCCTTGGTACAAATGCTTATGAAATATACAGATAATTTTTCTAGAATCTAAAAAACATTAATTTCATTCATTTGCTGAAATAAATTAATGTCACATTTTTGGCTTATTCTAAGGAAATAAGATCTATTATATTGATAGAAAAAAAAAGTTGTGGTGCTATAATTGGAGGATAACTATAAAGAAAAAAAGAACAAATGAAGATAGAATAGACAGTTTTAACCACCTGGAAAACTCACCCAATGCCTATACCCTCTTCCAAAACCATGCTTCCTTTTTATAAAAAGGTACAAAAAGCAAATTTTGATAAATATTATATCAGTTCAGTCCAGTTCAGCCGCTAAGTCCTGACTGACTCTTTATGACCCCATGGACTGTTGCACGCCAGGCTTCCCTGTCCATCACCAACTCCCGAAACTTGTTCAAACTCATGTATATTGGTCAATGATGCATCCAACCATCTCATCCTGTCATCCCCTTCTCCTGCCTTCAATCTTTCCCAGCATCAGGGTCTTTTCCAATGAGTCAGTTCTTCCCATCAGGTGGCCAAAGAATTGGAGCTTCAGCTTCAGTCCTTTCAATGACTATTGAGGACTGATCTCCTTTAGGGTGGACTGGTTGGATCTCCTTGCAGTCCAAGGGACTCTCAAGAGTCTTCTTCAACACCACAGTTCAAGAGCATCAATTCTTCAGTGCTCAGCTTTCATTATGGTCCAACTCTCACATCCATACATGACTACTGGAAAAACCATAGCTTTCACTAGACAGACCTTCATCAGCAAAGTAATGTTTCTGCTTTTTAATATCCTGTCTAGGTTGTTCATAGCTTTTCTTCCAAGGAGCAAGTGTCTTTGAATTTCATGGCTGCAGTCATCATGTGCAGTGATTTTAGAGCCCAAGAAAATAAAGTCTGTCACTGTTTCCATTGTTTCCCCATCTATTTGCTATGAAGTGATGGGACCAGATGCCATTTTGTTTTTAATGTTTTGGAGAAATAACTCCAGAAAGAATCAAGAGACAGAGCCAAAATGAAAACAATGCCCAGTTGTGGATGTGACCAGTGATGGAAGTAAAGTCTGATGTTGTAAAGAACAAGATTGCATAGGAAACTAGAATATTAGGTCCATGAATCAAGGTAAATTGGAAGTGGTAAAGCAGAAGATGGCAAGAGTGAACATCACGATTTTAGGAATAAGTGAACTAAAATGGACTGGAACCGGCGAATTTAATTCAGATGACCATTATATCTACTACTGTGGGCCAGTATATCTACTACTGTGGGCCATTATAACTATTACTATTCTCCTAAGAATCTCTTAGAAGAAATGGAGTAGCCCTCATAGTCAACAAAAGTCCAAAGTGTAGCATTTGGGTGCAATCTCAAAAGGACAGAATGATCTCTGTTCATTTCCAAGGCAAACGATTCAGTATCACAGTAATCCAAGACTGTGCCCCAACCACTAATGCCAAATAAGCTGAAGTTGAACGGTTCTATGAAGACTTACAAGACCTTCTAGAACTAACATCCAAAAAAGATGTCCTTTTTGTCATAGGGGACTGGAATGCAAAAATAGGAAGTCAAGAGACACCTCGAGTAACAGGTCAGTTTGGCCTTGGAGTATAAAATGAAGCAGTGCAAAGGCTAACAGAGTTTTGCCAAGATTATTCAATGCTCTACACATGGACATCACCAGATTGTCAATATCTAAATGAGATTGATTATTTTCTTTGCAGCAGAAGATGGAGAAGCTCTAAACAGTCAGCAAAAACAAGACTGGGAGCTGACTGTGGCTCAGATCATGAACTCCTTATTGCAAATATTGTATGATTTTCTATAATACTGTGGCAGTTTTTCTACTTAAAGTGATAGGAGTAAGAGTAGAGATCAGTCATCTACAGCAGAACTTGTTACCAATTATTTGTCCTCTTTGGCCCATAAATGAAATTTTTTCTTTCCTATTGGCATCATGCAGATAATACATTTGAGGAAACTTCCTTGAGAATATATGTAAACCAAATATCACTTTTTTTCATTTTATATGGCTGAGCATTGAATAAATGATTTGTAGTAATCATTCCTTCAATCCAAACTCCTTATCAAGCATGATGACTAAAACAGAACCTCTAAATTTCATGCCTTTTCCAACAATTCAAGACAGTCCGACCTAGTAAAGTTTTATTAATTTCAATTCATTGTGATTATATATACTTATCTAGATACAATGTTGCTATTTCATAAATTTTAGTCTTCTAATTCTAAATCACTTTGAAGGAAATAAATACAGTTGTTCCTATTGGGATTATATTCCTTAGAAATCTCTTACAATAAAGCATGTCCTCAAATAACTAAAACACACATTATAATTTAGACTGGCTCTTGGTAAAAGAGTGGTTTTTTTTGCGTTGTATTAAACACAGTGATCAGCTAATTCTTTTCTAATTCATTGACTAAGAAGTCTCATTCTGTTGCCCAACGGTTATGCCATTTGATTATAAAACTGGTAATACTATAGGACATCAGTCAGTCATTCAGTTGCTCAGTCATGTCCAACTCTTTGGGAGCTCAGGGACTGCAACACACCAGGCTTCCCTGTCCATCACCAACAACAAAGCTTGCTCAAACTCATGTATATTGAGTTAATGAGGCCATCCAACCATCTCATCCTCTGTCATCCCCTTCTCCTCCTGCATTCAATCTTTCCCAGCATGAAGGTGGGCCAGTTCTTCCCATCAGATGACTAAAGTATTGGAGCTTCAGCCTCAGCATCAGTCCTTCCAATGAATATTCAGGACTGATTTCTTTCAGGATTGACAAAATGGATCTCCTTGCAGTCCAGAGACTCAAGATTCTTCTCCAGCACCACAGTTCAAAAACATCAATTCTTTGGTGCTCAGTTTTCTTTATAGTCCAACTCTCACATCTGTACACGACTACTGGAAAAACCATAGCTTTGACTAGACAGACCTTTGTTGGCAAAGCAATGTCTCTGCTTTTTAATATGCTGCCTAGGTTGTTCATAGCTTTTCTTCCAAGGAGCAAGTGTCTTTGAATTTCATGGCTGCAGTCACTATTTGCAATGATTTTGTAGCCCCCCAAAATAAAGTCTGACACTGTTTCCATTGTTCCCCCATCTATTTGCTGTGAAGTGATGGGACCAGATGCCATGATCTTTGTTTCTTCAATGTTGATTTTTTTTTTTCCATTTATTTTTATTAGTTGGAGGCTAATTACTTTACAATATTGTAGTGGTTTTTGCCATACATTGACATGAATCAGCCATGGATTTACATGTATTCCCCATCCTGATCCCCCCTCCCACCTCCCTCACCACCTGATCCCTCTGGGTCTTCCCAGTGCACCAGACCCGAGTACTTGTCTCATGCATCCAACCTGGGCTGGTGATCTGTTTCACCCTTGATAGTATACATGTTTCGATGCTGTTCTCTCTAAACATCCCACCCTCGCCTTCTCCCACAGAGTCCAGAAGTCTGTTCTGTACATCTGTGTCTCTTTTTCTGTTTTGCGTATACGGTTATCGTTACCATCTTTCTAAATTCCATATATATGCGTTAGTATACTGTATTGGTCTTTATCTGTCTGGCTTACTTCACTCTGTATAATGGGCTCCAGTTTCATCCATCTCATTAGAACTGATTCAAATGAATTCTCTTTAATGGCTGAGTAATATTCCATGGTGTATATGTACCACAGCTTCCTTATCCATTCGTCTGCTGATGTACATCTAGGTTGCTTCCATGTCCTGGCTATTATAAACAGTGCTGCAATGCACATTGGGGTGCACGTTTCAGATCTGGTTTCTTCGGTGTGTATGCCTAGAAGTGGGATTGCTGGGTCATATGGCAGTTCTATTTCCAGTTTTTTAAGAAATCTCCACACTGTTCTCCATAGCAGCTGTACTAGTTTGCATTCCCACCAACAGTGTAAGAGGGTTCCCTTTTCTCCACACCCTATCCAGCATTTATTGCTTGTAAACTTTTGGATAGCAGCCATCCTGACTGGCGTGTAATGGTACCTCATTGTGGTTTTGATTTGCATTTCTCTGATAATGAGTGATGTTGAGCATCTCTTCATGTGTTTGTTAGCCATCTGTATGTCTTCTTTGGAGAAATGTCTGTTTAGTTCTTTGGCCCATTTTTTGATTGGGTCATTTTTTTTTCTGGAATTGAGCTGCAGGAGTTGCTTGTATATTTTTGAGATTAATCCTTTGTCTGTTGCCTCATTTGCTATTATTTTCTCCCAATCTGAGGGCTGTCTTTTCACCTTGCTTATAGTTTCCTTTGTTGTGCAAAAGCTTTTAAGTTTCATTAGGTCCCATTTGTTTATTTTTTCTTTTATTTCAATATTCTGGGAGGTGGGTCATAGAGGATCCTGTTTTGATTTATGTCGGAGTGTGTTTTGCCTATGTTCTCCTCTAGGAGTTTTATCGTTTCTGGTCTTACATGTAGATTTTTAATCCATTTTGAGCTTATTTTGTGTATGGTGTTAGAAAGTGTTTTAGTTTCATTCTTTTGCAAGTGGTTGACCAGTTTTCCCAGCACCACTTGTTAAAGAGGTTGTCTTTTTTCCAGTGTATATTTTTGCCTCCTTTGTTGAAGATAAGGTGTCCATAGCTATGTGGATTTATCCCTGGGCTTTCTATTCTGTTCCATTCATCTATATTTCTGTCTTTGTGCCAGTACCATACTGTCTTGATGACTGTGGCCTTGTAGTAGAGCCTGAAGTCAGGCAGGTTGATTCCTCCAGTTCCATTCTTCTTTCTCAAGATTACTTTGGCTATTTGAGGTTTTTTGCATTTCCATACAAATTGTGAAATTATTTGTTCTAGTTCTGTGAAAAATACCCTTTGTAGCTTGATAGGGATTGCATTGAATCTATAGATTGCTTTGGGTAGTATAGTCATTTTGACAATATTGATTCTTCCATTACATGAACACAGTATATTTCTCCATCTATTTGTGTCCTCTTTGATTTCTTTCATCCATGTTTTATAGTTTTCTATGTATAGGTCTTTTGTTTCTTTAGATAGGTTTACTCCTAAGTATTTTATTCTTTTTGTTGCGATGTTGAATGGTATTGTTTCCTTCATTTCTTTTTTGTTGTTGTTGTTGTTGTTTCCTTCATTTCTCTTTCTGTTTTCTCATTGTTAGTGTATAGGAATACAAGGGATTTCAGTGTGTTAATTTTATATCCTGCAACTTTACTATATTCATTGATTAGCTCTAGTAATTTTCTGGTAGAGTCTTTAGGGTTTTCTATGTAGAGAATCATGTCATCTGCAAGCAGCATGAGTTTCACTTCTTCTTTTCCTATCTGGATTTCTTTTACTTCTTTATCTGCTCTGATTGCTGTGGCCAAAACTTCCAAAACTATGTGGAATAGTAGTGGTGAGAGTGGGCACCCTTGTCTTGTTCCTGATTTTAGGGGAAACCAGACAAAGATGCCACAAAAAAAGAAAACTACAGTCCAATATCACTGATGAACATAGATGTAAAAATCCTTAACAAAATACTAGCAAACAGAATCCAACAACATATTAAAAAAATCATACATCATGACCAAGTGGGCTTTATCCCAGGAATGCAAGGATTCTTTAATATCCACAAATCATTCAATGTAATACACCACATTAACAAATTGAAAGATAAAAACCATATGATTATCTCAATAGATGCAGAAAAAGCCTTTGACACAATTCAACATCCATTTATGATTAAAACTCTCCAGAAAGCAGGAATAGAAGGAACATACCTCAACATAATAAAAGCTATATATGACAAACCCACAGCAAGCATTACCCTCAATGGTGAAAAATGTTGAGTTTTAAGTCAGCTTTTTCACTCTCCTCTTTCACTTTCATCAAGAGGCTTTTTAGTTCCTCTTCACATTCTGCCATAAGGGTGGTGTCATCTGCATATCTGAGGTTATTGATATTTTCCCCAGAAATCTTGATTCCAGATTGTGCTTCATCCAGCCCAGCATTTCACATGATGTACTCTGCATATAAGTTAAATAAGCAGGGTGACAATATACAGTCTTGATGTACTCCTTTCCCAATTTGGAACCAGACTTTTTTTCCATGTCTGATTCTAACCATTGCTTCTTGACCTGCATACAAATTTCTGAGGTGGCAGGTAAGGTGCCACCTCTTAGAATTTTCCCATCTCTTAGAATTTTCCACTGTTTGTTATGATCCATACAGTCAAAGGCTTTGGCAGAGTCAATAAAGCAGAAGTAGATGTTTTTCTGGAACTCCCTTGCTTTTTCCATGATCCAAAGGATGTTGGTAATTTGATTTCCAGTTCCTCTGTCTTTTTTAAGTCCACCTTGAACATCTGGAAGTTCTCAGTTCATGTACTGCTGAAGTCTGGCTTGTAGAATTTTGAGCATCACTTTGCTAGCACGTGGAATGACTGCAATTGTGTGGTAGTTTAAACAATCTTTGACATTGCCTTTCTTTGGGATTCAATGAAAACTGACCTTTTCCAGTCCTGTAGCCACTGCTGAATTTTCCAAATTTGCTGGCATACTGAATGCAGCACTTTCACAGCATCATCTTTTAGAATTTGAAATATCTCAGCTGTAGTTCCATCACCTCCACTAGCTTTGTTCATTGTGATGCTTCCTAAGGCCTACTTGACTTCTCAATCCAGGATATCTGACTCTAGGTGAGTGATCATACCATCGTGGTTATCCTGGTCACTAAGATCTTTTTTTTATAGTTCTTCTGTGTATTCCTGCCACCTCTTAATATCTTCTGCTTCTGTTAGGTCCTTACCTTTTCTGTCCTTTATTGTGCCCATTTTTGCATAAATGTTCCCTTGGTGTCTCTAATTTTCTTGAAGAGATCTCTAGTCTTTCCCCTTCTATTGTTTCCCCCTATTTCTTTGCATTGATCATTGAGGAAGGCTTTCTTACCTCCCCTTGCTATTCTTTGGAACTCTGCATTCAAATGGGTATATCTTTCCTTTTCTCCTTTGCCTTTAGCTTCTCTTCTTCTCTTAGCAATTTGTAAGGTCTACTAAGGCAAACATTTTGCCTTTATTTTTTATTTTTTGAGGATGGTCGTGATCACCACCTTCTGTACAATGTCATGAACCTCTGTCCACAGTTCTTCAGGCACTCTGTCTATAAGATGTAATCCCTTGAATCTATTTGTCACATCCACTCTATAATTAAGAGATTTGATTTAGGTCATATTTGAATGGTCTACTCGTTTTCCTTACTTTCTTCAATTTTAGTCTGAATTTTGTAATAAGATGTTCATGATCTGAGTCACAGTCAGCTCCTGGTCTTGGTTTTGCTGACTGTATACAGCTTCTCCATTTTCAGCTGCAAAGAAAATAATCAATCTCATTTTGATATTGATCATCTGGTGATGTCCATGTGTAGAGTTGTCTCTTGTGTTTTTGGAAGTGGGTGTTTGATATGAGCAGTGCATTATTTTGGCAAAACTCTGTTAGCCTTTGCCCTGCTTCGTTTTGTACTCCACGACCAAACTTGCCTTTTACTCCAGGCATCTCTTGACTTCCTATTTTTGCATTCTTGTCCCTTATGATGAAAAGGACATTTTTTGGATGTTAGTTCTAAAAGATCTTGTAGATCATCATAGAATTGTTCAGCTTCTGTCGCATAAGTGGTTGGAGCATAGACTTGGTGGGTGATCATACCATCACTTACTCTGATATTGAATGGTTTGCCTTATAAATGAATAGAGATCATTCTTTCATTTTTGAGATTGCACCCAAGTACTGCATTTTGGACTCTTTTGTTGACTATGAGGGCTACTCCGTTTTTTCTAAGTGATTCTTGCCCACAGTAGTAGATATAATGGTCATCTGAATTAAATTCACCCATTCTGGTTCATTTTAGTTCACTGATTCATAAAATGTCAATGGTCACTCTTGCCATCTCCTCTTTGACCACTTCTAATTTACCTTGATTCATAGACCTAACATTCCTGCTTCCTATGCAATATTGTTCACAAGAAGTCATCAGACATTGAAGCTTCCATCACCAGTCACATTCGCAACTGGGCATTGTTTTCACTTTGGCTCTGTCTCTCCATCTTTCTGGAATTATTTCTCCATTATTCCAGTAGTGTATTGGGCTCCTACCTATTTGAGGAGTTCATCTTTCAATGCCTTATTGTTTTGCCTTTTCATGCTGTTCACGGGGTTCTCAAGGCAAGAATATTGAAGTGGTTTGCTATTTCCTTCTCCAGTGGACCACGTTTTGTCAGATCTCTACAACATGACCCATCAATCTTCGGTGGCCCTACCTGGCATGGCTCAAAGTTTCATTGAGTTAGATAAGGCTGTGTTCTATGTGATCAGTTTGGTTAGTTTTCTGTGATTGTGGTTTTCATTCTATCTGCTTTCTGATGGATAAGGATAAGAGGCTTGTGGAAGCTTCCTGATGGGAGAGACTGACTGTGGGGGAATCTGGTTCTTGTTTTGATAGGCGGTGCCATGCTCGGTATATCTTTAGTCCAATTTTCTGTTGGTGAGTGGGGCTGTGTTCCCTTCCTATTGTTTGGCCTGAGGGCAAACTATGGTAGGGGTAATGGCGATAATGGCAACTTCCTTCAAAAGGACTTATGCCCGCACTGTTGTATTCAGTGTCCCTGACTCTGCAGCAGGCCACTGTTGACCGATGCTTCCTCCAGAGACTCTTGGACACACACATGCAAGTCTGGCTCAGTCTCTTATGGGGACACTGCTCCTTTCTCTTGGATCCTGGTGGGCACAAGGTGTTATTTACGCCCTCCAAGAGTCTCTTTCTCCAGTCCTGTGGAAGTTCTGTAGTCAAATCCCACTGGCCTCCAAAGTCAAAGTCTCTGGGAGTTCTCAGTCCCTTTGCTGGATCCCCAGGTTGGGAAATCTGTTGTAGGTCCTAGAACTTTCTTAACAGTGCAAGAATTTCTTTGGTATAATTGAAACTATAGGGCTTAATATACCATTATAAGACATAATATACCACTATAGGACATAATATTCTGTTTTTCTAATTTAATAAAATTAACCAGTTTTTATTTGTGCTTTGTACTATTATTTGCATTTTCTTAAAACTACCTTTCTATTGTTAGATCCATATGTCAAAGTGTCTCTGATGTGTGAGGGTCGAAGATTAAAAAAGAAGAAGACAACTACGAAGAAAAACACTCTAAACCCTGTGTACAATGAGGCAATTATTTTCGACATCCCTCCAGAGAATGTGGACCAAGTCAGCCTCTCCATTGCAGTCATGGATTATGATAGGTAAGTTCATTTTTCTACTCACAGAGTAATTGCTACATTTAGTCATATGTGGATCAAATTCAACTCTTCAGGTTATTTTCTGCTACAAGAATTTTAATTTAAATTGGAAAAGGGAAAATTGTTTATTCAAAATTTACTTTATTCTATGCTGTAACATTTCAGTTTTCTTTTCCAAAAGTTGAAGGACAGGTTGCCTGAGTATTGTGACATAATGGGTGTGGAAGTTGTATGGGATACATTATAAGAAACACTTTTGTGAAGTTTTTTTTTTTTTTAAATAGTAACAACAGAAATTACAATCAATGGATTTTGCTTTTCCAAGTGGTCTGGAATATGAATATCATGATGCTTACCTGAGCTCTATCATTAGTTAGCTGTCTAAAGGGCAAGTTTCTCTTAGAGATTCACTTTTCCATTGTTAAAACATTAGTATAATGTGAAATTGTGAACAATGAGAATTAAGAGTTGAAGGTGAATGTTGTCCATATTGTTATTGCCTTGAAGGTCTCACATTAATCTTAAATCATCACTTTATGGTTAGTTCTTCTAGCTCACACACTTTGATTACTTCTCCTTTCATAAAATAAATAGGTGACTCCTGGGTAAAGCACTGAATCTTCTTTCTGTTGCAGCACCTACTCCTTCCTTATCTGAAATGTTGCCCTGCTCAGTTTATCTCATTCCATTCATGGTTTACAGCTCTGCTGAAGTCACCACTTCTGCGTCTTTCTTGGCTAACCAATCTCTTCTTCCTCTGAACTTGTATTCCACTGAAGTTCCTTGTTATATAATTCTTTTTATTGTTTTCTTTTTATATTTATAAGGCTTTCAAAAATGAATCTTGTATATTTAAGCTACAAAATTATCAGCACATAGACAGTGTCTTATTTTGTTCTAAAGATAACACAAGTGGTACAGAATGCACATACATAAATATTCAGTGTCTATTTTGTATTATTATGCAAATGGTAGTAGCCAGAACCCTATAACAGAGAGACATTAAGAATGGTATACTCTGGATGACAGCTAGAAAAAATGAAGTACTGAAAGATAAGATAATCTGTACTATCTATTTGTAGTTAGTTTATATCACAGTTTACAGAAAAGCTGACACTGTTTAAAGAGAGAGAGAGAGAAATCTTGAATTTCTAGTTGAAATGGCAAACTCTAAAAATATTACAGTGTTTCAATCAGAACCCCCTGTTCCACTTTATCAAAAAAATTGATTTCTCATAGCAAAGACTGCAAGTAGATACAGTTGATCATTTGTCACCCAAATAATTTTAGGGAAGTGGACCCTGACAATTTGTAAACCGAATTTTTAAAATTATTTATAAAAATACACTTTTGGGGAGACTTCATTTTAAGGGGAAAGATACTAAGCATCAGTTCAGTTCAGTTCAGTCACTCAGTGGTGTCTGACTCTTTGTGACCCCAGGGACTGCAGAACACAGGCTTTCCTGCCCATCACCAACTACCAGAGTTTGCTCAAACTATGTTTTTCCTTATCTACCTTTTAGTCTGCTAATGACATTAATTCGATAGGTAGTAAACTCTTTGAGGGCAGTGACTTGTTTATTGTTTTATCCTCAGTGCCTAGAAAAAACCTGTTGCTCCTTTAAGAATCTCAATAAATATTTGTTGCATACTGAGAAAATGAATAATTGAATTAATGAATTTATCCTCAAGAATCCTCAATATCCTTAATTGTATAACAGTGGGCACTATTTAATCATCTCCAAATCCCTTCTGAAATTCAGTCGGTTCAACTCAGTCGTTCAGTAGTGTCTTGTTCTTTGTGACCCTGTGGACTACAGCATGCCAGGCTTCCCTGTCCATCACCAGCTCCCGGAGCTTGCTCAAACTCATGTCCATCGAGTTGGTGATGCCATCCAACCATCTCATCCTCTATTGTCTTCTTCTCCTCCTGCCATTGAGTCTTCTTAGCTTCAGTATCTTTTCTAATGAGTCAATTCTTCACATCAGGTGGCCAAAGTATTGGAGTTTCAGCTTCAGCATCAGTCATTCCAATGAATATTCAGGCCTGATTTCCTTTAGGATGGACCAGTTGGATCTCCTTGCTGTCCAAGGGACTCTCAAGAGTCTTCTCCAACACCACAGTTCAAAAGCATCAGTTCTTTGGCCGTCAGCTTTCATTATGGTCCAACTTGAGCATTCTTTCATGACTACTGGAAAAACCATTGCTTTGAATAGACAGACCTTTGTTGGCAAAGTAATGTCTCTGTTTTTTAATATGCTGTCTAGGTTGTTCATAGCTTTTCTTCCAAGGAGCAAGCATCTTTTAATTCCATGACTGCAGTCACCAGATGCAGTGATTTTGGAGCCCCCCAAAATAAAGTCTGTCACTGTTTCCATCATTTCTCTATCTATTTGCCATAAAGTGATGGGACCAGATTCCATGATCTTTAGTTTTTTGAGTGTTGAGTTTTTTTTTTTTTTTTTTTTTACTTAGTCAAGGCTAGTTTCTTTTCTTTTTTTTTTTTTTAATTTATTTATTTATTTATTTTTTCAGTGGGTTTTGTCATACATTGATATGAATCAGCCATAGATTTACACGTATTAGTGTTGAGTTTTAAGCCAGCTTTTTCACTCTCCTCTTTCACTTTCATCAAGAGGTTCTTTGGTTCCTCTTTGCTTTCTGCCATAATACATCAGTTAATCACTACATCATTAATTAACTGTACAATTAATACATCAGTGACAGTGAGAAATGTCCTAAAATCATCTAAAAAATCTCCGTAAAGTTTTATGTCAAAATAATGCTAGAAAAAAATGCCTTTAACTTGTATTCTGTTCTTGAGAAGCAGCTTACCCCATGTGTGTTTGAGTCAACTCTTTTGATTCAAGTCTTCTATCTCTTACTAAGTGTACAAATACAGGCGGGTGTTTGGGTCAACTCTTTTGATTCAAGTCTTCTATCTCTTACTAAGTGTACAAATGCAGGCAGGTCCCTTCTGAGTTTTTAATTTCTTTGTCTGCAAAATGAGTTGATAATAATGATATTCATGGTCATGATATAAAGATTAAGTGAGTCAGGACATTTAAATTACTTAGAAAAGTGTCTCACACATAATAAGCTCTCAAAAAGATTAACTATCATTATTATTTTGATTTATTGCTATGAAAACAAGGCATGAATAGAAAACAAGAATGTTCACTATGCTCTGATGCTATGCAGTAAGTTAAATGCCATGATTCAAAATGTAGCCCTTCCCTGTTTAATTATTATACCAGTGGTAACATTCACTGACATATCATTTAGAATCAATTAATTATGGTCATTTAAACAAGCTCATTTATATTGAACACTTTGTGAGTAATTTATGCATCATTATAAAACATTAAGCCCTTTGGAAAAAGGAGATTAGAGTTAGATCACTTAAAGTTAATAGGTCTGCTTCCAAGAAAGAAACTCATCATATAGGTAAGGACCAATTGGCATTTCTCATTCACACTCCTATTATTGTGAAATGTGCTTAATTTACAGAGCACTAAAATAGTTTGTGTATAGTCCTTTTGCAAATTCATTTTTGAATGCTGATCCTGCTCAGTCACTTCAGTTGTGTTCTACTCTTTGCGACCCTGTTGATTGTAGCCCACCAGGCTCCTCTGTCCAAGGGATTCTCTAGGCAAGAACACTGAAGTGGGTTGCCATGCCCGATTCCAGGGGATCTTCCTGACCCAGGAATCAAAACTGCATCTTTGATATCTCCTGCATTGGCAGTTGGGTTCCTTACCACTAGAACCATCTGGGAAGCCCAATCTTTTTAAATAAGTTTTAACTTACTTAAGACTCTTCATTTGACCTGAAGTAGTTTAACATGTAAAATTATCTAGAACTTATCACAAAATCTCCTGGTTTAATTGTGCTTAAAATTCTGTTAAGGTGTGTGAAACTTATCTTTGAATATTGGAATGAAAGTAAAATATTCTCCAAATCATAGGGTAGGACACAATGAGGTCATAGGAGTGTGTAGAACAGGACTGGACGCCGAGGGTCTTGGGCGAGACCACTGGAATGAAATGTTGACCTATCACCGAAAACCAATAACACATTGGCACCCCTTGCTGGAGGTAAGCTCTGGACCTCTCTCGCATCTACTCTCTTCTTTATCTCTTGTTTAAATATTATTTATCTGCTAACATTTCACATATTCACCTTTTTTTTAAAAAAAAAATAGCTATTTGCTCTTGTATTTGTCCCACAGACTCTGTTACCCAGTATGCAAAGTTTTGTATGTCTTGTTGGTTTTTAAAAACAACTAAATTTTCTGAGCTTGATATTCCTTTGGAGTAAGTCCATAAAAATTGCAAATCTACTATTTTCTCTACGTAGTCTGAAAACGTGTGTCATTAAGTGGTGTAGCAATCAAGTAAATCCATTATTACCTGGAAACTGAATTTTGGTGCTTCTCTTTTGTGAAAACAGCTACCTCACCTAAACTTCCCAAGAATTCCAAATAAAAATGTCACTTAATATGTAAGGGGGCAGGTATATAGTTACTGGCTCTGTTCAGGAAGTAAAAAAGGTCTCACAGATTGTTTTTAAGAATATTGAGGCATTAGTTTGCCTAAGTTGAAAACCTGGCTCTGCTGTGTGACCACATACTGGAGAACCTTGGGCAAGACATAAACCTCGTAGCAAACTTAGAGTAAAACTAGATGAACTGCTGACTATTAAGTACTTAACACAGAGTACAGCACAATGTTGCTCTAAATATAACTAATATTAATAGTTATATTGACTAGAAGTGATATCAATACCAGTTTCTATCAGAATTTTTAGCCATGAAAGCAGTTGGCAGTCTACTTGGTACACTGAATGTTGTAAGTGAAGTGATTTTCTTTCCCAAAGACTGGAATATCTTGAAGAACCTCAAAATAAATTATTTATATGACCTAATTAATTATGAGTTGATAAGAAGTGGAATTTATGCAATTCAATACAAAAATTTATGATAACCACACAGTAATAACAAGTGAAGTATATATACATTGCCATCTCTCCCATGGATAAGATTCTGCTTCTTATTCTGTTACTAAGCATAGGTTGAACAGGAGAGACAGAGCA